>NW_008752021.1:498702-505245 GCF_000715545.1 Opisthorchis viverrini
CACAAACGAGAGATTCAGCTGGGTTCCAGATGAGTCTCTCGAAAGAACCAAATTGGTTGCAGATGAGTGTATATTCCTAAGTTTTCTCTTTGGAAAGAAAAACTCCAGTTTTATTGAGATAAGGTATTCATTTGCAAGCATGAGCAGAACCTTTTCAACTGTCTTCCACACTCTTACCTGCAGAAAATGATTGCAGATCTGACCGGTGATTGTACAGCGAAACACAACATTTTGAAAAACGCTTCGTCGGACGAGTCACGTGAGCAGTAGAAAGGCTGTCATCCTCAGATAGATGGGAACAAAAAGAGTACAACTTTCTCCAGCACTAAGAAATCATTTTTTCTAACAGTTTTGCAACCTAGGATTAGTACGATCGTCAATGAGCATACTTAGACCGCTCCTCACCAGCTGACATATGACATGGCTTTAAGATCTCCTAAACATTCGCCAAAGAGACAAGGTAGCTCATCCGGAAGTACCCCTCAGATGAAGAGAATAGCTTAACACTTTATTCCAGAGAGCCTCCTAAGAACAACTACTTTACTGTAAAAAATTTAAACAAAACAATGAGGGTTTCTAACTACGTTACGACAGGTTGCTATGCATTCCTGTGTGTGATGTGCTAGCTTAATAAGCACTTTTTCTAAACGGTGGTTTTATGTTTAGATTACGGGTATTCAAGCGTCCTAGAGTTTGAGTACTAATGTTAATACCAGTAAAATGGGAAGTATTGTTTGTATCTTCCTCATGGTACCCTATTGTCAGAAATAACAATTTTAAAATGGGAAGCGACACGGTCAAGTAATGAGAGTAGCTGTATGATTTGAAACTATAGTCAACTAAACAAAATAAGGCTAGTACGTAGCGAGGCGGTTGCTGTAAACAACACCATAAAAAATATATTTTCTACAGATTACCATACCAAGGGGTAACAAATTAGTTCAATCCACACTAACAGATGTTTTCAGTTCTAGGACCCTCTCTACAGTTGTGTCCACAAATGTACTGATGACCTTCGACCATTTTGACCGAACTCCGTTGAAAAGCTCATTATTCTATGTACAAAACAACTTATAAGGTCGGTAAAACTTTTTTGCTGGCCGATGTTCCACCATTTTGACGGCTTATCAGATAGATGCAGTACACTACTGTACACGAATATTTTTGCTTGATATTTAATTTGCAGTTATACACACATTTTCGGTTTAACATAGTTTTAAAAGGCGAACCACCCAAATATCTGTTGAATCTATCGATTGTTGTAATTCTTAACTATACTGGGTGCATGAAGATTTTCATTCTTTCCAGCCAAGACCCTGTTCAAGACGTTGGTCTATTCTGACTGAAACGATGTCATGGCTCAGTCATTTTAAGTTGTGCTTGGTCAAGAAAATACTTCAAAGTCCTTTATTTAATTGGAAAATATTTGGAACCTACTGAAAACTGATCTTTCCAGGGGGTTGCTGTATTCACCTATTTTTGCCAAACCACTATGAAACTTCAAAAACCCCTTCTGTACTTCAGTGTGATTTCCTTGCATTACTGATCACTTGGCATCTACCACTGAGACTAAATAAAACTTTCATGAGACCTGATTTTTCATTACTTATAAATGTCGCAGTATTCTATGGAGAAAAATGTTGGTAGCTCAGGTGGAGTAGATGGTCGTTCGCTTGTTCGCTGAGCTGGACAATTTGATTGCAAACTTTTCACCAATCGAGGTGACATCATCAGTGCGTGATTGGGGAGCGTAGTTGTGCGTAGCGGTGGGTTAGTGGTTGTGCGTTGAGTAGTGTTGCGTTCGTGTTAATATACGTGCTGGTAGCCGGGGATGACTTTTGACCACGATTAGTTGTTCGGTCGGGCGGTTCCATTGGTTGTTCTCTATAGAGGAAAATGTCGGTAGCTGAGGTAGCGTAAATGGTGGTCGTTTGCTTGTTCGCTGAGCTGGGCAGTTTGAGTGCAAACGCTGCATCATCAAAGGTGACATCATCAGTGGTTGTGCCACCCACTAACCCACCGCTACGCACTACTACGCTCCACAATAACGCACTGATGATGTCACCTCGATTGGTGATGAAACGTTTGCAATCAAATTGGTTGTTTTGTTATCCCGTGTCCCCATTCGCCGATGCCCACGTGACCTTTGAGCTTGGCATCCCCAGCCGTCGTAATCTGGTCGATGTTGGAGTGATCTTTGTCCTTCCGAGTTCCGGCTTGTGACCTTTATTGATCTGACTCCAAAGAATTCCTTGTTTCTTTGTTTGCTAATCCAATATTCGGTCCTCCTTGGGTGTTTCGGTTGAGATGTTGGTCTTTTGCGCGTAGAGGTGCGTAAATTGGATTCAGTTCGATGCACCGGTTGATTGAATCTTCTGTGGAGTACCACGCTTCCAGAAATTCTCTTCCGTGTCGCGTCTCTCCGTATGCCAAGATTTTCGCGTTTTCCAGATTGAAATTGTGACCTTCTTGGTGCTCGTGTATAGATATCAAGGACACGGGCCATGTCTCCGGACAGCCGCATTGTATTCCTTCATTCGTGTACATAATTTCCTCCCAGTTTGTCCAACGTAGAATTTGTTGCAGTCGTTGCAGTTGATTTGGTTTATCACATTGTTCCTCTTGGTTTTGTCCTAGTTGTCTTTCGGTCTAGAGACTAATTTCCTTGGAGTGGCATTCGGTTTGTGGGTAGATTCGATTCCTTTTTGAGCCAATAATCTGGTTGTGAGTTCTGATATATTCTTGATGAAAAGTAGGACTACCCGCCTGGTCGCTTTGCTGTTGCTGTTGTTGAGATGTCTTCCGTTCCAAGCTTCTCTTGATAAAACTCCTTGGATATCCACTGTTCTGGAACACTCTGAATAGGTGGTTTTCCTCCTTCTTCCATAGTTCTGTGTTGCTTTAGTGTGTCTCCGCCCTCTATTGGCACACAGTGGGCTTACCAGGTCTGTGCCAGCGAAATAGCGGCGTACACGGCTATAACTGTCGTGCCGTTAAGCACGGTACGCCTGACAGGGAAGAAGAAGACGAATTACGGTCTGAATTTTTTGAATAGTGACGGTCGAATGATTTTTGGAGCGAGCCTCACTATTATGGTGAATTATGCACGGAAACTTTATTATCCCCCCTCCATCTTTGAACAGTGGGATTGGATCATCCTTTGGAGCGCTTGAGATAGAAATGCAGGGTATCTCACTTACGACGCTCCATTGCCCGTTGATTTCGTACCGATGTGACCAAGCCGATGTGGTATAGAAATGCACGTTTTTTGATTGACTTTGACAGAAAAATGCCATAAATTTAGTCTTTTCGCTTATATGTTGAATATAGATTGCTTAAGTGAATAAGGAAAACGTTTTCCAACAGGTTCATTCAGACCACTGAGCGCAAATTGACTAATTCATGCGTGAACACTCATCCCATTCGCAATTTCGAGAATTTAATTTAACTTATTAATTGATTCAGGTTACCTGAACCATTGTTTTTTTTCGTTGTGAGATATGTAGCTTTTGGAATTCTGCGAAGTGGCGTGATGACTGAATGCCTTATTTATTTACCTAACTTGTTATAGGGTACGTTTGGAGATACCATATCTATTTGTATTTAATGTAACTGAAAACGCCACGGAGAGGCATGTTAATCCTTTTGGAATCAACAACCCTCAGAGCCAGAGTAAGCATCTATGAAAAATCTATCAAGCGAACTTAGTAATTTGTCTCTTGGTTAAGTATAACTCCGATTTGTTCCGCTTCTATAAAGAGATTGGTCAAATGTTCTTTTGTAGGTTCTACTTTAGGTATTGTGTGCTTTTTAACCTAGAATTTTATCCAAGCTAAATAAAATAGACGCTCCTTGGGTAGAGAGGGCCCTTCCGTTATCAACTTAACGGTTAACTTTAAAAAAAATTAACAGCAGACGGCAAGCTCGCAATAAGGTGACCAAGAGACCGGATTCTGGTGAGGTAGATGGTGCTCCTCTTGAAGAATGCATCCAGCATTGTAGGCTAATGTAGATGGTCCATGTGTTACACATGCCGAACTACACCTGCAAAGATCAGCGCTGCTTTCAGTGCCTAATTCGGAGTGACGGAAACCTGGAGGTCGACAGAAGTTGACTTGGTAGAAGGGAATGAAGGATGTTACAAGTGGCGAATATACACTCATTTGCAAACTAATTTGTTTTTTCGAGAGACTTATCTGGAACCCGGCTGAATTCCGTGGTTTTAATGTTTCCAGACAACTAAATGTGTTGCACCAGGCCACCTCATGTTTCAGTCGCTACGATATTCGAGATATCGCTATACATATGTACTTTGTAATGCACTACTCACAAGGTTGCTGAAAACTTCTCGACAGCCCACGACCGGTTCCGCCCTTCACTAAGCTTTACTTGTTGCTCACGCTAAAATGTTGCTGGAGCAGCGTAGCTACTACTTTATCCAAGTATGTGTGATCGGTAATTCGATTATACCATGTGCTCGATAGTAGTTGAAGCTACATGTGGCATGCCAAACATCCTATTTTACTTCATCTCCGTGCTAGCTAGACTATACATTTTCGAATGAACTAGAATCCACAGAATTGCAGCTATCTACTCATGGTCGGTCGTCAGATGTTACAAATGGTTTGGGCGTTGTCGGTGCCGTTCGCCCTCCAGGATGTGGTCCAACTAACCCTTTCTATAATTGGCTAAAGACTGAATGATATGGCGGCTAATCGCCGTCAACAATGTTCATGTTGTTATTTTCTATTCAGATTGTTTGATTGAATTCTGGAAGGGTGAGCACCTCCAATGTCTATGGTTATAGGCCTCCAATTCTTCTTTCATTCGAATTAATAGATTATGAGATCCAGTCGTATGTGTGGAACCTCGAGTGGGTGTGAGTGGCGTGGTCCACCAGTTTGGACCTCGAGTATACTGTTTTCCCTGCTTAATTGAACATCTGTCTTCCGTTACTTGGGAAACCTGATAGCTCTGTACTATATATACTAGGTATACTATATTCATACTTTTGGCTTTATTCTTCTGAGTTCACACTGAACGAAGAACACTCATTTGGCTGCAAATGCAGCTCAGTGTTATTCACCCCGGACATTCCCTTTCCGGCATAGTTCGAAGGGACAGACAAATGCGGAAACATATGCCTGTCCAACTATTAGGAAAGTTTAAAGAT
Organism: Opisthorchis viverrini; assembly: GCF_000715545.1. NCBI lineage: Eukaryota > Metazoa > Platyhelminthes > Trematoda > Opisthorchiida > Opisthorchiidae > Opisthorchis > Opisthorchis viverrini. Next base: position 503,876 of record NW_008752021.1, read on the forward strand.
AAGTTCATTTAGAGTTCACTGATCACATATGACATGATTGCAAAATCTTATTAACTCAGGATGGTGAAACTGAACTTGTTCCTAATATGTACGATCAACAACGGTTTAGGTGATGCAAATAATCTTGCTTTGACCATCTTTAGTGTAGCTGGCTCGTGTAGAAGAGCAGAGTGGCTCAAGAAGGATTGTTGAAAGTTACTCCACATATTCATTTGATTAGATTTATAGGTAGATCGCCTCAGTTCACTGTGAAGCGTTAACAAGATTTTCGGTTATTTTGACTTTCATCATACTTGTCGAAGCATGGCGCCGGGTTGTGACAGCTGTCACATGCAAATTTGTTGAGGGTCACGAGTTACGAAATGGATGGTTCTTTATTTAGTTGAATACAAAAATATGGGCCAGAAATTTAAAAATGGGTTTGTGGATCGATCCTAACTGCACCATGGAGATACTGAAATGAGAACGAAAATATCTGGACGTTTTTCTAATGTTCTATCTAGGCGCAACCGCCATAGGTGTTTGTATATGGCTGACTGAAGTGGGAAGGATAAACTGAAATTGTAATCAAACTGGTCTATTCATTGCGCACATTTTATTACTTTTAACCAGATAAGACTCTGTCTGATATTTAGCGAAATGCACTGATTCGCTAAAAAATTGGAAATATCCCAAACGAGAGATTCAACTAGGTTCCAGGTGAGTCTCGCAAAACCATATTTGTTTGCAAGTTAGTGTATTTTGCTAATTTCGTGCAATTTGGTTTCAAGTAAAACATAAGGTTAACTGAAACCTGGGGGCTGCGTCTGCCTGATGAGCCCCAAGAAGGAAAAAACCGATCAAGGGCTGTCGACGAATTTTGCGGCAAACTTGTGAGCAGTGCATTGCGAACATTTATGTCTGATGTTTCCTCTAAGCTTTGCGCCTAGCATAATAATCGCAGACAACATTTTAGAAAGCAGTTTCTAGTGACCTATCGCTGAAAAACCAGTTCGTATGCAAGTATACGTAATTCGAAACAAATCAATATTTCTAAAATTATATATCCAAGCACGTTATGACATGCGACATTCAGCTGAAAAATCTCAGTGACTTTTATTGCCTTTTTAATATTTGGGTTGCTCTTCAAAGATAACTAAGTGTTGATTCCATTATTAATGGAGTGATTCATCAAGCGTGTAGCATAGAGGTTTGCACAAATAGAGGAGCTGGCCTCAGAGGGATACCCTCGACAATAAGAAATGAGTGCATTCTTACAAACTTTGCAGTATCGTTGTGTCGATTCAGGTTATCCAGATGGCCGTTCTTTAGAGAGATTCCCAGTGTTATCCCTGTGTCCGAAGGCGTTCTCTGGTAAACGTATGAGAGCC
>NW_008752022.1:0-7953 GCF_000715545.1 Opisthorchis viverrini
CCGCAACACTGTTGTTCTCGTTGGTTTCCTCGAACGTATTTCAACTGCTTGTGTCAAAGTGCATTGCAGGCATTGATCATGAGCATCTACAAAGCCCTTCTTTTGGGATCGTTTCATGGAATTCCACAACGATAATGGATGCTGTCTGAAAGTGAGCGCAAGTGGGCTTCGTTGGATTTCAGCTTTCCCTTTAGGAGCTGGAAACGTTTGATCATGTTAAATAGGTCATTCAACGCACGCATTTTCAGTGCGCGGTGAAACTTTCGAGTGATGGCAAAACACAATCAGGAACAGTCGATTCATTGTCCTCTTTCAAATCTAGCACGTATTCATGCTGGCTTATTCATGCCAGCAAACTTCTCGTCCAATAACAAGTATCCTTGGGATATTCGAGATCCTTTCCTTGCGGTATGTAGGCAACCATCCATTTAAGCAACCAACGTCTCCGCCTCTTTTGACGGAAGGCTGAGTGCAAATCGTGCAACCCTGGTGCTTTCTCACATTATACGGTAAGCGCTTCATTTTCTTATAGGCAATTAGGGTTCACATACAATTTTACCGTTTACACTGGCACCAGAAGATATGTTGCAGGCGGGCAGCTGAACTATTCTCCAACAGGTGCTTTCTGTGCATTACAGGGATTGAAGGTTTTAAAAGTGTTTTGACCTAACTGAACGATGCACCGGCGGCCGCGGTCAACAGTTGGTTGTTGCTCACCACCAATGTGGTCCGCAGGATCATTGCAACACCGAAGCCCGACCACTACGGCAAGCTGACAACACTAGTTCAGGGTTGCCGCAAAACCATTTTAGAATTTTCATCTATCCTACTGCGAGAATCTTTCAAAACTAGCTGGTCCTCTTCCAACCTGTCCATCTGTCTGCAGCGATAATGGTGTTCCGGTCAGAATGATCGTATGGAATATGGTCCAGCTGAAAAATTTTCATATCCTATTACAAACATCCGAAAGGTTTTCTTTCATAAAACTTGTGTGAACACAACAGTGCCGCTTTGAGAATACATACTAATGATATTTTTCNATGGAGCATGCTAACAGTCTGTTGTTTTGCGTTCAATCTACACCCAGCACCTGATGAGAGCTAGAGTTTCTTACGGAAACTGTGAAACTGGCTGGTAGTGTTTATATTCTATTGTGTAACAGTCAATGAATATTCTTTGAATGTTCAAGAAGACGCGTGAGAATTTCCCATTTTCGGAAAGTTGTGGACCAGAGACCCTTAATGCCTTCTTGTTAACGAGAACCCCGGTCTGGATATTCGCTTGATCGCCTGGTGCGTTTGGTCAACCCAGAATGCCAATGAACGTGCAATGCAGCAGCTTTATTGATCACTGTCGCATACAAGCTGCAAAAAGTGATACTAAGTCTACAAATCATCTGTCAAGGACGAGTGAAGAACAACCAATGGAATATACCACAACGAAATTGGTTACTCCATTGGCCGTTGTATAGTCGCGTTACGTCATCAGCTGGTTTTCCCAAAACAAAAACAATGTGGATATGACATGTGTACTTTCCTGCCTGATGACTTGTAACTTCTTAGTTCGTGTTTGCTAAGTAAGGAGTTTTTAGAGGAAGGTCTTCTTCCTTCTATCTGTGGAGCTTTGTGAAACTTGGTATGGATTGGTCTGTACAAATGCTGTTACCCTGAGTCCCCTGTAGTACGTTCACCCGTTTGAGTGCATTACAACGCCAGATTCCCAAGTCAAAACTGATTGTCATTTTCCACCCACCACAGTGTCAATGATGACCTGTTGTGTTCGCTACTGCCTTACAGAGGAAGCAACGGAGCTCACAGTGAATTATGTCACTAGGTTTGACCGTTGTGTTCTGCACATATTAGTTAGTTAGATTAAAGGCGACGCACTTTGAATTAGAGTTCATCTAATCACACATATTCATTCACGTCGTGCCGGCGTTTGTGCTTCACATTACTCAGCTTAACTTCGATTGCATTGTTTCCATGTGACAAACAACTGCAAGTGGACATTCAAACTGGGTGGTTGAACAATAAAAATCACATTCTGATTTTAAAAGGACCATCTTTGGATGGGTGGATGAATGGAAACAGAATTACTTTCCTCCACCTCCAGTTCATGTATGGCCCCCACATTGGTTCTCTGTGACACTTCAGTGGGCATTCAAACCAGACTGGGGACTCCAGTTTACCGTGCACCTCTTAGTTCGTAGAGATCAAATTTAGCGTCAAATGAAGCCACAGGTTACGGAGAATTACGGAATAAATGACCGAGTGGAACGTTTTCAGGATGTTGGACTTTGCATACAGGCGCACCGAACCTTGTCGGTAGACTTGAGGCAATCGTCTCTTCCTCAGAGTCTTCCGTTCAGAAAGCCACCTGGTGCGTGAAATGAGCATTACACATGAGTTTTCATATTGGATAGTGCGACGCTCAGCGCAATGAAATTTACAGTCGCAGTCGTTCGGCCAACATATCTCTGGGCTCACGCATCGATTTCGAGAGTGATTGGCCTATTATTCGCCGAGTGCAACGTAAACCCACCGTTCGATAGCAATCTTGAGTATGTTTACTTTGTCCGAACATCTGCTTCAGTTCTGTGGTAGTTGCCTACTACACGTTCTAAGCGGGTTTTCAAGGGCGATCCATGCGACGAGTTGACATGACATGAGCTGAGATTTGCTGTTGAAATAAAGAATCCGCTGTGAACTCATTAGCTTGATAAATAGAGACGTAGATGCGCTTGGAATTTCACTCGTATCGGTGGCGGAGAATGATGCCAAACATACTAGTAAAATACATCAATTGTTGTGCTTCGTTCTTCTCAGGGAATCTCCTTTCTATTAGAATGTCAATCAACACTACCTAACTTATGTCACGGTCATCAAGTAAAATGTGCGTTTTGCCGCTTGTTGAACGCTTCACGAAGATTTACATATTTGCTGCCAGACAAAATCACACGAGATACACGCATTCCGCAACACTGTTGTTCTCGTTGGTTTCCTCGAACGTATTTCAACTGCTTGTGTCAAAGTGCATTGCAGGCATTGATCATGAGCATCTACAAAGCCCTTCTTTTGGGATCGTTTCATGGAATTCCACAACGATAATGGATGCTGTCTGAAAGTGAGCGCAAGTGGGCTTCGTTGGATTTCAGCTTTCCCTTTAGGAGCTGGAAACGTTTGATCATGTTAAATAGGTCATTCAACGCACGCATTTTCAGTGCGCGGTGAAACTTTCGAGTGATGGCAAAACACAATCAGGAACAGTCGATTCATTGTCCTCTTTCAAATCTAGCACGTATTCATGCTGGCTTATTCATGCCAGCAAACTTCTCGTCCAATAACAAGTATCCTTGGGATATTCGAGATCCTTTCCTTGCGGTATGTAGGCAACCATCCATTTAAGCAACCAACGTCTCCGCCTCTTTTGACGGAAGGCTGAGTGCAAATCGTGCAACCCTGGTGCTTTCTCACATTATACGGTAAGCGCTTCATTTTCTTATAGGCAATTAGGGTTCACATACAATTTTACCGTTTACACTGGCACCAGAAGATATGTTGCAGGCGGGCAGCTGAACTATTCTCCAACAGGTGCTTTCTGTGCATTACAGGGATTGAAGGTTTTAAAAGTGTTTTGACCTAACTGAACGATGCACCGGCGGCCGCGGTCAACAGTTGGTTGTTGCTCACCACCAATGTGGTCCGCAGGATCATTGCAACACCGAAGCCCGACCACTACGGCAAGCTGACAACACTAGTTCAGGGTTGCCGCAAAACCATTTTAGAATTTTCATCTATCCTACTGCGAGAATCTTTCAAAACTAGCTGGTCCTCTTCCAACCTGTCCATCTGTCTGCAGCGATAATGGTGTTCCGGTCAGAATGATCGTATGGAATATGGTCCAGCTGAAAAATTTTCATATCCTATTACAAACATCCGAAAGGTTTTCTTTCATAAAACTTGTGTGAACACAACAGTGCCGCTTTGAGAATACATACTAATGATATTTTTCCTTCCTAGCACTCAAAAAACTTTATTTTACCTTTAAGTGATCGTATTCCAGTCTCAGTTTCATTGGCCCGATAAATTTGACAAACATATACTTGATGAGTTTGACCACTTCACTTGGTTTCAGAAACGGTTCACTTCGTTTTTAGTGTACTGTGTCTGGGAGCTAGACTTAACCAGGAATAGTCAATACACTTCCGCTCGCCCCCTAAGTAATGCCGTTAAGGCCAGTTCTTAATGCAACCCTCAATAAAACTGGCCAGGGCCAAACGATAACGGTTTCAACCACATTTCGAGCCCGACGGAATCACAAACATCCACGTGCTAAATGGTTGGAAACTTGTGGCCTAAAATCTCCGTAATATTGAATTCCCCCATGACTCGATGCAAATTAGTCGGTGACTTGGTAACTGAAGTGGAACAATTCGAACATTGACCATTTCTAAATAAGATTCCCAGTTGATCTTTAAACTTATTCATCAGCAGTATTATTATGTTTCAAAGGCGCTGCAAAAACCTCTGTCCAATGACGATATTTACAAGTCACTTGGTGAGCAATGAAATGTCTTCTTATCTGCTCAGGACAGGGTCACACCCAACTCACCAGTTCAGGCAACCGCTGTACTAAAGGACAAACAGGTCAGAGAACTAACCTATTTTCACTCGTCAACCCAATCGGTCGGTTTAGTAAAACAACAACTGCGTGCTTGTTTCTTATTATCGTCAATCAGCTCAAAAGCGATGACCGGAAACCGATCAGATTGACCGTGACGAAACAGTGAAATCTGCCACCGCTGTACTCAATATTAGAAGAACCAGCTCCGAGCGTAGCTGGATTACACAAGTTCCAGTGGATTAATCGTTTTCGTTAAGACAGGTTTAACTGCCTTTTCTTCACTTCTTTGACAGATGAGTTCTATTTTTAGTACTCTTGTTTGCCCCGCCTGGAACTTCACAAGTAAGCTTTATAAGCAGCCCGTTTTCGGCTGCACACGACACACCTGTGCGCGTCAGTGTTCAATAGATCAGCTAATTCATTGGCTTTTCTGGTTTGGCTAAGTTCAGCAAACTATAAAGTGCCTATCCAGACTCGCGTTCAGAGCATTACGAAGACATTAGGAAAACTGTGATCTACAACACTGAGCACTTCGGAATGCTGATCATGGGTTGTTATTCCAGAACCCCCGGCGCTTGACGGATTATGAAGAATATCCTAGATTGCTGCTCTATTTGTCTAGTTAATATTTTGCCATCCGAAATCCACGTTCAATCTTTTTAATAGCCAGTAATTCAGTGCATGTAACTGGGTCAGTCTGTAGTCACCAACCGGGAGCATTAGTGTTGTCAATGGGACTGGAGCCCTGGAAGATGAAATGTCTCGGATACTACCGAACACTGGTTCATCACCATTATCTAACCTCCAGTCTGTCTATGTTGAAAGGGTTAGCGGTGCAATGGTTCCGTTGCTAGCGTGCAACATTTAGGTGAAGCGCAGGTCAAAAGTGGACATCTCAGGATAAGTTCATGTAAAATTGGCATGAGTGGTGTAAGCTGGCACACCGTGCTTCCGTGTAGCCCCGGAGATCAGACGGAGGAGATTATACATGTAAGTATGCTCAAGGTGATCAACAAACTAAATCATGTTGTCAGAACAACGATCATCAATAGGTAATCCCTCTGGTCATGAGCAAGCACCGCTGTCAACTATGCCTACTGTATCACTCTTCTAGGGTAACCAATGTTTGCACAGATCATGCGCCAAAAAAGGCAAACTTGATAATCGTCTTCGGTCAACAGAATCAAAATATCTAAGTCAGAAAGTAAGGGGTGTCGCACCTGCACCTTCCATTTCGTGTAGTATTACTAGTAGTAACTGTACAAGAACCATCAAGTGATACGGAAAACAGTATTGTATTTAGAAAAAAAGCTTTGAAAGTGCTTACTCATGAGTGAACAAAATTCATCACAAATGAGAGGCGTCTCCTCCCCAGGGTTTTCGTGAATATTTGCCCAGATTTCCAAGGAAGTTCACTGAAAGTATCCTGGTTGACATAATAGGCCGCGAATATATGAAGGCAGCACTATTGTTTTCTCTAGTAACTAGTAGGATATCTATCGAGTTAACGGCGTAGTTACATCGTCTAGTGTCGTACAGATGTGTGCTGAACATGCCCTTTAACTCGAGAGTTGCGCTAAAGTTTGCACAATAAATTAAGCCGGTTTTGTCCGTTTTGTACGCGTCGCCAGTTACCTTGCCGAACTTCTGAAATTCACCATTTTCTGCACAACTGCACCTTAAATTGTATTCCTGACGTCAGCTCGTATCTGTAGGCCTTCTTATTCACAGCCCAACCTTTCCGAATTTACGTGAATATGTACACTGGCGCTATTATACCGTCTGATTCTGGTTGGCTGACGGCTTGAAATAGGCCATTAAAAGTTTTCAGCTGAAACACTCCTGTAAATGAGGCCAGTCCATGCCCCGTCCAGCTGTTTCATCCCTATCGCAAATCCCCAACACCGCACATCTCACGAAACCTCAGGGAGTTTCGGACCCGTCAACTCCCCAGTTGGTGGACAGAACACTTAATCGTCCGGCCAAGAGAAGCTGATCAGCAGTGTGATCAAATTGCTCACGAAGCGAATTTCTTTAGGATATGCATGTTGAAATACAATCCACGCAAATTGTCTTTGGTCCTGCAACTATGCACACAGAAGTTTTGCCACACCTGACTGGCAAAGTCGATTCGGAAACCAGCCACTGATCCAAACGGGAAAACGTTGTACGTATACGTTGGTGTACAAATGTTCCTTTGAGGAAATTTCTTTCATTGTTAAGCAGAGGGTAGTCGTACTCTGCACCTTACCTGTTTAGATGCCTAACGCGTGTGGCAGCGCAGGATTTAAGTGGGTGATGAACAGAATCTCATGGTATTTTACAGCGAGTGACTTCCGTCGGCTGACTTAATAGGACCATTGAATGACAATTCCTGTTGTGGAATCCACGAGCATGGTGCGCATAGACCGAGCTGACTGAATTCGGGAGGAACACGATCGAATCGGTTTCAATTAGAACATATAAGTTTGACGGAAACTAGGAGACTTCGCCTACCTGATGAGCCCCAGGAAGGGCGAAACCGGTTGTGGGCTGTCAAAGAGTTTTCAGCAACCTTGTAAGTAGCTTCCTTTATGAAAATATACTTCGATATCTTGAATATCGTGCCAGCTAAATCATGAGGCGGCCTGTGTGCAGCACATTCTGTTGGAGGACATCATAAACGAGAGATTCAATTGAGTCTCCCGTGGAAACCAAATTGATTTGCGAATGAGTGTATTTCTCGAAAACAGTGCAATTTGGGTTCAAGTAGATGATAAGGTTGACGGAAACTTGGGGACTGCGTCTACCTGATGAGCTCCAAGAAGGGCGAAACCGGTCATGGACTGTCGACGGATTTTCAGCAGCCTTAGGAGCAGTGCATTACAAAAATATATACGATCGAATCGTATTTACTTACACAAACTGTGACATAAATGTCCAATGAATAAAACACCATCCCCAACCCAATCGTGGCGAAACAACACCGATTAAACGAACAAGGGTCATGAGGTTGGATCACGAATTTTAGGTGACGGGAACTGTGATGAAAATAAACCGACTTGCAAGTGATAACCTGGCATGTGATATTTGTGGACTGCTGAATAATCACGGCTTAGAATTTTGGAGAAATTGGTTTCCTAGCACAATTATAAATCTTATATCTATTATTTTGTGAAGGTAGTAATCCCTAGTGACTAGGCCTGCTGTTAGTGGTTGTGTGAACTTTGGACGGGATTAGCTGTTCCAAAACGGACAACATGAGGCAACCACCAACCCTCCTCCCCCCGAAACATTCAGTGGATTTGTTTACGGTCCCAAGGACACTAGATGACATGTACACCTTTTTGA
>NW_008752022.1:8736-9901 GCF_000715545.1 Opisthorchis viverrini
GTTTAATGGCTTTCGGATAGAAAACCGTCATTCGATATCGACGGAATGTCTTCAAACGTATGACTGCATTTTAAGCATCTTTGATACATGCTTAAGTCGTTAACATCAACTGCGTCCTGTGATAGGATTAGTCGACCTCGCAGATGCTTCACACTTCTACCGAATACGAACAGCTCCGCATTGGACAACAACTAGTCCGGTCTCTACTAGCTTGAGACCGAACTCCCTCGATCCATGTTGTCCGCTAGCCTGCAAGATCATGGCACCACTTCGGGCATGAACCACTGATATTGGAACTAAAGCCATTTTGCGAAGTTTGTTTCCAGGCAACATGACAGAGCCACTGAACTCATCGTTACCGCGGCACCTGTCTGGGAATTGTTCTTCTAGAGCGGTATACTCTAACTACCAAGTCCAACATTATATCGACCGCCGAATGTCTATAGTGCCGTTAGACAACAGTGATCTAATCCATTGCTCTTCTATGTGAAGGTCCAAATTTCACAACCACAAATAGGGGCTAGCTGGATCGCCTTTTTGAATACAGGGAACCTTTGGGACCGGTTAAATTCAGTTCCCTTCCATAAGATATCCATAAGTTGCATTAAGGTGTAGCTTAACGTATCAAAGCGGAAGTCAACCTCTTATTGTGTTTGCCCGTTGGGTATAATGGTAGAGCTGGAACAGAGAAATGCAGTATTTGGTTCGAATTCATCCACCATGCGAAGGATTACGCTCTTGAGCACTTAAGTGCATGAAGGAAATCTCCTTCACTAGTCTTGATCTCAATTTCGAAAGGTCTTGCATAGTAGCTGACCCAGTTACGAACGGCTTCTCGTCCAGATCTTCAAACTTCATTGGAAGTCAGGCTATTCCTTTGTTGCCTGTTGCATCACATAAGCAATAAGGGAGGAATTATATGAGAAATTCTTTTCTGACACGAAAACCGGGTTGAAACTCAAAGGTTTCCTCAACATAAGCTTGGACTCGACCAATCGTTGACAAGTGACAAGTTTTAACAATGGTATATCTCCAGCAAGGGAGATAGTACGCAATGCTTCAGAAGATAGCCAATGAAATACCCAGTGAGTTGACAGTGTTTGAGTATCCAGTACTTTCGATGAAGAGTACGAGCGCAAAAATCTAAGCTGATCTGTCTATGAGA
>NW_008752022.1:10886-17254 GCF_000715545.1 Opisthorchis viverrini
ATATCAAGCCCAAGCAGATGATTGGCTCATAAATCATCGCGAGGCAAAGGCAAACAGACAACCTCACGTGACCACCAGTAACCCGAAAGTGAATGACTCAGTGGATTAAACAACCGCCGGCTTATCCATTGGGATAAATCTCCGACCTGGGATTGCAGCGTATTTAGACCACGAGTCAAATTTAGGCCTCATCACGCGGTCATTTTCCCAGTGATTAGGTTTATATCAACTATTTCGTTGTTTCCAGCCTTGAGAAGCTCTCATCCTCTAGTTAGAAAGCAATTCTGAGTCAGTCATAAGAGACAGCACAATAAACAACAATACTTCCAAGACCGATTTGACCGCAAGACGCTGCCAGATGTGCTGGCAGTCACTCATGAGACGAAAATATATTTAGCTGAGGAGACGGTGTTTTGAAATTCTCATCCTTTACACAGGTTTCCGAGCATAGGCCTTCTGGGATTTGTGTTTACCTAGTTCTTAGATACCCGAAGCAGAATACTTTACTTTGCTTCTAAGGGACATGTATATATATTGGATGTGGGTGGGCTTATCTAGTAGTGCGATCTTAATTGCGGCATTCGGTACACGTTTGGTTAGTCGAATTGCACGGATACGCCCGCGATCTTAATTGCGGCATTCGGTACACGTCTGGTTTGTCGAATTGCACGTCAGGATATGCCCGAGATATTTCTTGGAATTTCCCGGAGTGTATCCCGCGAATTGTGGTAGATTGTTTCCTTGTAAATTTTATTATCCAGTTCTCTTATGTTATATGTAATACATGTCTAAATCGTCCCTAACACGGTGAACCTGATTCAAGCACGTGTACTTTCTAGCTTGTCGTTAAGCTAACTAATCAAAATGTTACACCGTGGGTAAATTGGCCAATCAAAATGCAGGCTTTTGTGTAAGACACACATGCCATGTTTTGGGGTTTCTTCGATCGGGGAAACGCAGATTTGATCGCACAGAAATCTGGTGTCACCCAAATATTTGTACACTTGCAGTTTAGTACTACTTGTTGACAGGGGGTTTCAGCTAGGCCCACCATAATTCAGGCAGCTGAGCACCGATTTCTACGAGACAGAATTGCACAAGTTGAAAAAAGTCGCTCATAGTTTCCTTCTTTATCCAGATTGCGAGATGCTCGTGTAAGCACCACTTAGTTGCTGTTCATTTAAGTTTCAGTTATCTTGATACGTTTACTTTTGCAAATCGATTATTCATTGAGCTGTGGGACTTGCATTTTTGCGTCTGACAACCAGTATTCTATCTTCGGCCAATCAAATCACAAACTATCTTATGTTCATTTGTTTTCGCTGTGTGCTAAAAACGGTTCGCTCAGAGACCCAAACAAAAACTACAAGAGAATTTCGGTTTATACTCGACATATCCTAACAGGCAGACCAAATGAAACGAAGCATAGTCGTCAAGTCTCGGGCCCTCTTTCCTACAAGTCCGTCGCAATCGATTATTTTTTTCGGCAGACGTTTTGACGTGCGACAAACATCTCGCACGTGGAAAATTGGTCTACCAGAAAATGATGTTATTGTAAGGGTTAATAAGAATGATGTCTGCTTAGAATCAGGAAACGACAATTTCCTATTTCTCAATAGCCCGGAGAAATGGATCTCACTGAATCTCTTTCAGAATGGCGTTCCGTCGTCAAACATCTTCCTTGTGGCTTTCGTTATCCTCAGCATTGTCCTCATCTTCATCGTCATCATGGAAAGTATGACGTAAATGTTCGAAACTGATACTTCGCCACCGTACAACCATGATTTATTTGATTAATTGTAAAGAAAAGAATAAAGGCGGACAGTGCTGAACAGTGGTGGACAGTAGTGCTAGCTCACTACACTTCCAGAGACTAACTCAGGCGATATGGCTGGAAACCAACAACAAGAACGCCACTGACATCGATCGTTCACGGCACAATGGGGGACCCGCGGTAGAAATCCCGGAAGTCGGTTGTACCGACAGAGATCTTTTCGTACTCCTCTATCAGATCAAGGGTTGGTCACCTCTGCACTCCTGACGCCCAGGAGTGGGCACGGAAAACAGCACTGGTTTCGGCAACTGGTTGTTCGGCATGCCCCATACGCTACTCAACGCAGCTTTAATTGTTGGACACATTCTTCGATGAGCCTCTGTTGCGCAAACAAACCCTCGTCTTCTAATTGCCGTTTTTCGGATTCGCCGAAAACAAACTTCACGATGGTCGTCGAATACCTGAAGATGCCTCAGATGTGCTGCTCGAAAAGGTTGTCATTTACGGCCGTACAACAAAACAGACTTAGGGATTCGTGCATTGACTCCCATCTGTCACACCACATCGAGAACTAATAAAACGTCGTAGATACTCCGAACGCTCAAAACCTTTCAGCGCCTGTCCGCGTATTGTAAGTAACTACACGTCTACAAGTATGACCTTGAATTATATGGGTGAAAAACGCATGCCAAGGGACGTAAGAAGGTCGCTGGTTTACCCAGAAACACCTGCGACTTTTCTCCACTTGACGACTAGAACCATATCGTCTGGATAGCCGAAGTCGAGAAAGTTATCATCGTAGGGTCCTGAAGGCCTTCCTGTGTTCGTCTCACTATAGCCTTCATCACAAGAAACAAATTATATTCATGAATTTCTTGGAAATTCCTTCCTGAAAAAGTGCGTAAGGGAAAACAGACCAGTTCACTGAATCGAAAGTGCCTTAGAAATCCAGAAGTAATCGACCGTCCATAATGTATTGCGTTGTTCTAGCACTTGACGGAGTGTGGAGATTCGATCAGCGCAACTCCCGTCAGGCCGAAACCTGCTTGCCACTCTCATGTCACTGTTCCACAAGCCACCATAAAGCGACTTATCTTCGTTGATGCCAACAGGGTCAAGCTGATCCCCTATGCTTACCGCATTCAACAAGGACCCGTTTTTTTCGAAACCCACCCCATAAGTGAGTCTGTCCAGTTTTCTGATGATTTAGGCAAACACAGCAAACAAGCGCCAACCCAGGACTCTCCCCATCTTTGGGTAAAGCGGGTGGGAAGTCATCCGGACCAGGAGGTCGGTGGGGTTTTAGAGGACACACCCAGTCGTAAACCCCCGTGGCAATGGAATTCCAAATTCACCGTTCACGGCCCTACTTCAGTTGCAGAAACCAAATGAGTGCAAAGTGCTCGGTCCAGTCCTTTCTCACTGAAGAGAGTCGTCCCACTGTGACCCTTGAGGATTTCGCTCACAACGGGTTTCCAGGGACGGTCAAATGGATCAGCCGAAATAATCTGCGAGCTTTCCTGGACTTCTGGACCTTTTCCACTTCCTCAGCCTTTCTAGTCCACCAGTACACTTGATTTTACTTGATGTCAGCTAATTTGTCGGGCTGGATAATATTCGGGGCTGGTGGGAAATTTTCTCACCATGGCCTTCGTATAGTCCGACCTCAAACTGTGTCGGAAATTCGTACTGCAAAGAAACAGCCTGTGATCGGCACACATATGACACATCTCCGTTGTCCGTGCGTCTCGTGTCCAAACCAAGACGAACATCCAATCGGGCCTCAGCAGCACTTAGTCTACCTACCTGAGCGTTCATATCACCAGCAACCACAACGATATCTGAGCTTTTAGTCCGTTGTAAAAAGGCACGTAAAACGTCATAGAAACTGTCCTTGGCAGACTCAGAGCTATAGTCAGTTGGGGCGTAAGCAGAAACAATAAACAAGGTGCGATGAACCTCACTTCCTCTAGATTCTCTCACAGAGGCGACTGACAACAGGTACCCAATCAAGCAGAGACGCTTCCGCTTGTTCGCTCAATACAATACCCACCCCAGCATATCCAGCTGCAGCGGCCTCTGCATCACCAGAGGTGCGCAGTCGGAACCTGGAAGAGAGCGAGGGGGCAGTCAGTTCGATTACAGTACTTGCGTCCTGCGTCCTTGTTTCTGACAGACAACATACATCAATACAGAGGGAATCCAGCGTACGCGCAAGAGCCACCTGTTGACCTGCTTGCTTCAGTGTGCGAACATTGAAAGTGGCTAAGTAGACGGGCTTTCGGGGTTTGAAAACAGACTTCGAAGTGTTTAGGGTTGTAACTGAACTCGGACGTGCAGAAGCTGCAGCTGAGTGTGATGCAGGGCGAGCAAAACGGCCAGACCTAGAGCTGGGACCTGCGGATAAAGTATTCAAATTTGGGCGGGGGAGAGTGGAAGACGGAAAACGTGAAACTGCAAGAAAGGAGGCGTCAGCAGTAGCATATTTTCGTCTACCCGCCCTGCTCTATGCAGCAAGTAAGGCAACCCGGCTGATGGCACCACGCAAAGGCCGATGTGGCGTGAGAGTATTGTTAGTTGTGTAGGTCATGGTTGTACGAGGGCCGGGATACTGCCAGGGCGCCCACACCTAGACAGGAGAACGATTGGGGTCCTCAACCAAAGCCTTTGGCTCAAAAGCCTAACTGCAAGGCAGCGGTGTTCGGCTGGAAATGCAAGTGCATTACCTTTGTTTCACGGAACACGTCGCCGTACATGTTCCAACCCCAACCTGGAGGGCCAGGAGACTGTGTTCGTCGGAACTCTAGCCATGAACCAACCTGGTATGAGAGACTCTGTGAGCATCGTGCGGACACTCCCCAGTATAGCTCAATGGGTCGCCGAGGTACACAAACTGCCACACCACGATAAGGTCCAGTCTCTTCGTGCAGAGAGCAACCATGGACTGATGACATTTCGAGATGAAGCACTTGTAATTCAGTTGAAAACCTCGACGAACCGGTCAACATCCACCTGATCAACTGTCGATCAATCCTGTTTAGACAGCAGATAGTTGCTGACGCATGCTAGTTGACAGTGTATGGGTAGAGCTTGGTACAGCGACTTTCTGCGGACCGTGGTAGGTTACTGTGGCTATTTTGGTTTAGGCCATTTTATGGTTCACTCTCACAAGACGGTCTGCAAGCACGTCTGCAAAAGTGGATCCGAGTGATCGGAGTGGCGTACAGCATTTTGGTTTTTATAGGGCCGAATGGTACTTGTTCCTCTCTCTATGAGACATCGGTCATTTCCCTACTCAGCGAGTTGGTCGAAACGCTGAGCAATAAAATTTCCGCCCCAAAGAGGTGCTTTCCCAAAACACTACATCACTCAATATAATACAAAGAACGGTTGGACTGCCTGTTTGGTGCAAAGAAAAATTGGAGGACGAAGAATTCCAGCGAAGAAGTGGCAGATAGACGTCAGGTTGAGAACTGTAGATGGATGAGATTTCCGAACGTAATCGCAGAATGCGTTAAACATAGTAAGACCCTGAAACCCAATTAAAACAACAGTGGAAAATCCTCCGAGCATCCAATCGAGAGAAGGCTACTACCTATTGGACAATCAACCAGTTGATCAATTCAGCAACGGCCGACGACAATGAGCGTTCAGGCACCGTACATCGTGTGAATCTCGTGCTCACGCGTGAGTCACTTCCTATATCCAGAAAGCGCCTCTGGAACACGCGATCCAAANGTAGCTGTTTAAAATTTAGGGTCCTGAAGGCCTTCCTGTGTTCGTCTCACTATAGCCTTCATCACAAGGAACAAATTATATTCATAAATTTCTTGGACGTTCCTTCCTGAAAAAGTGCGCAAGGGAAAACAGACCAGTTCACCGAATTGAAAGTGCCTTAGAAATCCAGAAGTAATCGACCGTCCATAATGTATTGCGTTGTTCTAGCACTTGACGGAGTGTGGAGATTCGATCAGCACAACTCCCGTCAGGCCGAAACCTGCTTGGCACTCTCATGTCAATGTTCCACAAGCCACCATAAAGCGACTTATCTTCGTTGATGCCAACATGGTCAAGCTGATCCCCTATGATTATCGCAGTCAACAAGGACTTCTTTTTTTTGAAACCACATCCCATAAGTGAGTCTGCCCGGATTTCTGATGATTTAGACAAACACAGCAAACAAGCGCCAACCCAGGACTCTCCACATCTTTGGGTAAAGCGGGTGGGAAATCAACCGGACCAGGATGTCGGTGGGGCTTTGGAGAACACATCCAGTCGTGAACCTCCGTGGCAATGGGATTCCAAATTCACCGTTCACGGTCCTACTTCAGTTGCAGAAACCAAATGAGTGCAAAGTGCTCGGTCCAGTCCTTTCTCACTGAAGAGAGTCGTGCCACTTTGACCCTTGAGGATTTCGCTCACAGCGGGTTTCCGGGGACGGTCAAATAGATCAGCCGAAATAATCTCCCGGCTTTCCTGGACTTCTGGACTTTTTCCATTTTCTCAGCCTTTCTGGTTCACCAGTACACTTGATTTTGCTTAATGTCAGGTAGTTTTTCGGGCTCGATAATATTTAGGGCTGGTGGGAAATTTT
>NW_008752022.1:17264-17896 GCF_000715545.1 Opisthorchis viverrini
ACTTCGACGTATTCAGGAAACCCACTTGAATGACGCGCAAAATCACTGGCCAGAAATTGTGGATTCTTGAGATTTATCAAACGATTCACTACATGTATAAAATACGTAATAAAAGGGTTATAAACCTCAAATTATGGGGGTTTCCGTCAAAACTGTTGCACGAAGTAGTGCAAGTCCAGAGAAAGGCCGGAGAAGATGGTAACTCGATCTTAGCCTGCGACACGCCTGGGTACAACACGTGGTAATGTAAAATGGTCAAAAAGCGCGCGTTAAGAATGGCTGAGGGATTACAAATGCATATCGAGTCTGTGAGGTAGACGCCATGAGAAATGATTCAATGGATGGCGAATAAGCCACTTCTATATGTATCGCACGGGTCTGTAAACATGTGGAGATACAGTCATACCGCTTCCTCGCAATACGGCCTTCGCAAGTTTGAAACGGTCCGAAGTAGTGGACACCTGTCGCTGCAAAGGGGTATTCTGACCTTACTCAGGCAATTGGGAGATCCGCCAATAATCGCTCGACTAGGACAGCTGGCCTTACTTTGCATCCCATGCATCTCCTGATGAGTCACTTGACAGCTGTGGTAGCACCTAAGCACCGGTAAGCTACGGCTCCATATCCAACCT
>NW_008752022.1:17906-18143 GCF_000715545.1 Opisthorchis viverrini
GGAGGCTGGTAGTTTCGCGTTTTCAGAACTTACAAAGCCTGCAGTTGTTCCTTGCGTGTCTCGACTAAAATGGAACATGTGCACCGGACTTTTAGAGTCGGAAGTGAGGATTTGTTTTTATTATTGACAGATGTCTCACTATTTGCGGAAAGCATAGCGCTACTAAAGTAGGGAAGCTGGCGCAGAAAAATCAGGTTGGGAGAGGGGGATAATCTGTTCATCTGGTCATCCCATCTG
>NW_008752022.1:19651-20387 GCF_000715545.1 Opisthorchis viverrini
AGAAAGGCTGAGGAAGTGGAAAAGGTCCAGAAGTCCAGGAAAGCTCGCAGATTATTTCGGCTGATCCATTTGACCGTCCCTGGAAACCCGTTGTGAGCGAAATCCTCAAGGGTCACAGTGGGACGACTCTCTTCAGTGAGAAAGGACTGGACCGAGCACTTTGCACTCATTTGGTTTCTGCAACTGAAGTAGGGCCGTGAACGGTGAATTTGGAATTCCATTGCCACGGGGGTTTACGACTGGGTGTGTCCTCTAAAACCCCACCGACCTCCTGGTCCGGATGACTTCCCACCCGCTTTACCCAAAGATGGGGAGAGTCCTGGGTTGGCGCTTGTTTGCTGTGTTTGCCTAAATCATCAGAAAACTGGACAGACTCACTTATGGGGTGGGTTTCGAAAAAAACGGGTCCTTGTTGAATGCGGTAAGCATAGGGGATCAGCTTGACCCTGTTGGCATCAACGAAGATAAGTCGCTTTATGGTGGCTTGTGGAACAGTGACATGAGAGTGGCAAGCAGGTTTCGGCCTGACGGGAGTTGCGCTGATCGAATCTCCACACTCCGTCAAGTGCTAGAACAACGCAATACATTATGGACGGTCGATTACTTCTGGATTTCTAAGGCACTTTCAATTCGGTGAACTGGTCTGTTTTCCCTTACGCGCTTTTTTAGGAAGGAATGTCCATGAAATTTATGAATATAATATTTTACTTGTGATCAAGGCTATAGTGAGACGAAC
>NW_008752022.1:20551-21236 GCF_000715545.1 Opisthorchis viverrini
GCTTGTTTGCTGTGTTTGTCTAAATCATCGGAAAACTGGGCAGACTCACTTATGGGGTGGGGTTTCAAAAAAGGGGTCCTTGTTGACTGTGATAATCATAGGGGATCAGCTCGACCATGTTGGCATCAACAAAGATAAGTCGCTTTATGGTGGCTTGTGGAACACTGACATTAGAGTGCCAAGCAGGTTTAGGCCTGTCGGGAGTTGCGCTGATCGAATCTCCACACTCCGTCAAGTGCTAGAACAACGCAATACATTATGGACGGTCGATTACTTCTGGATTTCTAAGGCACTTTCAATTCGGTGAACTGGTCTGTTTTCCCTTGCGCACTTTTTCAGGAAGGAACGTCCAAGAAATTTATGAATATAATTTGTTCCTTGTGATGAAGGCTATAGTGAGACGAACACAGGAAGGCCTTCAGGACCCTAAATTTTAAACAGCTACTGATGATAACTTTCTCGACCTCGGCTATCCAGACGATATCGTTCTAGTCGTCTAATGGAGAAAAGACACAGGTGTTTCTGGGTAAATTAACGACCATACGTCCTTTGGCATGCGTTTTGCATCCATATAATTCAAGGTTATACTTGTAGACGTGTAATTACTTACAATACGATGCCAGGCGCTGAAAGGTTTTGAGCGTTTGGAGTATCTACGACGTTTTATTAGTTCTTGATGCAGTGT
>NW_008752022.1:25364-34575 GCF_000715545.1 Opisthorchis viverrini
AGGCAACAAAGGAATAGCCTGACGTCCAATGAAGTTTGAAGATCTGGACGAGAAGCTGTTCGTAACTGGGTCAGCTACCATGCAAGACCTTTCGAAATTGCGATCAAGACTAGTGAAGGAGATTTCCTTCATGCACTTAAGTGCTCAAGAGCGTAATCCTTCGCATGGTGGATGAATTCGAACCAAATACTGCATTTCTCTGTTCCAGCTCTACCATTATACCCAACGGGCAAACACAATAAGAGGTTGACTTCCGCCTTGATACGTTAAGCTACACCTTAATGCAACTTATGGAGACCTTATGGAAGGGAACTGGATTTGACCTGTCCCAAAAGCTCCCTGTATTCAAAAAGGCGATCAACCTAGCCCCTATTTGTGGTTGCGAAACTTGGACCTTCACGTAGAAGGGCATTGGATTAGATCACTGTTGTCTAACGGCACTTTAGACATTCGGCGGTCGACACAATGTTGGACATGGTAGTTAGAGCATACTGCTCTAGTAGAACAACTCCCAGACAGGTGCCGCGGTAACGATGAGTTCAGTGGCTCTGTCATGTTGCCTGAAAACAAACCTCGCAAAATGGCTTTAGTTCCAATATCAGTGGTTCATGCCCGAAGTGGTGCCATGATCGTGCAGGCTAGCGGACAACATGGATCGAGCTAGTAGAGACCGGACACGTTGTTGTCCAATGCGGAGCTGTTCGTAGTTGGCAGCAGTGTGAAGCATCTGCGAGGTCGACTCACCCTATCGCAGGACGCAATCGATGGTAGTGACTTAAGCATGTATCAAATATGCTTAAAATGCGGTTATACGTTTGAGGACATTCCGTCGATATCGAATGACATTCTTCTATCCGAAAGCCATTAAACGTTACATTCCAAGCATGGTTTGTGGTGCTGGAGGTCCTGTGACCAAATATTCACTACAGCCACTAGGGTCACAATATGCCCCGGGAAGAGCTCAAAGGTGGGTAGAACAACGCCGATTGTAGTGCTCTCCCTTCCTACTGTCGGGTTTCGTGCACAAGGAAGCGACTTCCGCTTGCTCTATAGGTGACACTTAGAATCGCACCAAAAAGGTGTACATGTCATCTAGTGTCCTCGGGACTGTAAACAAATCCACTGAATGTTTCGCGGGAGGGAGGAGGGTTAGTGATTGCCTCATGTTGTCCGTTTTGGAATAGCTAATCCCATCCAAAGTGCACACAACCATAAACAACAGGCCTAGTCACTAGGGCTTACCACCTTCACAAAATAACAGATGTAAGATTTATAATCGTGCTTCTTCTACTTTGGCATTAGGTTTGATTAGACAACTCAAAACGCCTGGTAGCTGAAAGTTCGCTAGACATAATCCCAAAGTAATGTTTAATTTCAGCTATCACAGTACTGACCTTCGATCACCTTGTGGATCCACCTTCTTATTTGCTACAGCTTAGCTACCGCCGATTTGGGCGGCAACGGGATAGCTGACATAATTTCACAGAGCGGAAAGATGACAAAGATCAGGACGACTCTGATTGGTCAGTGAAATCGGCGAAATCCAATCGGCCACGTGACACGTTGAATGCACCGAGAGAAGAGGAGGAGCTTGATTCAGACCCGAATATCGTTGATAGGTTGTGGGGCCGTTTGCTACCCGACATAGGTCGCGTGTATGTCTTTCATGGATTCCCATCTAATCTGACCAGCAACACGTTGGTGAACAGCGACTCTCTCAGGCCTGATTACCTGAGTCGTCCACCAGTGATTCTGGACGGTCCGAAGTCAGTCGGAGGGCGATTTGGTCATTCGGTGGTCAGTATGGGCGACGTGAATGGCGGTGGGTACAGAATACTTGGCAATTAGCTGCCCTTATTGTTCTGATTCTGAAGCGACTCGTGAGAAAGGTGCGGTTTTCACTTACCTGGGCAAGAAAGACAATGTTGGAAGACGGAGCATTCCAGGTTGGTTTGATGTGATTTTATATACATTTTTTTCGCCACGTTGCTCATCATACAAAGAAACTCGCCACCTCTTTGAATACCATAACAGATAACATTGATCGCCTTGGCTCAGAGGCAATTTCGTATGTACCACAGTATGCCTTTCCCGCAGCCCGACATAAATGTCCCGGTATTGATTCACTGACACACATGATGTTACCAGTCTATGGACTGCTTTTCCAGTCCAGAGCAAATTGGGACCACACTCTAACGGGAAACGTCATGCAAATACAACGCGCTGCAACCGTATGAAGATTCCTGAAGCGGTAGTCTCCCAGAGAAAACGAGGTGCTTAACTGTCAAAAAGAAACACTGTTCTGGTCGGCGCTGAATGAGCTACACCAGGCCATCATGAATGAGAGATTAAGTTGAATCGCCCGTCGAAACCAAATTCATGTACAAATCAACTTAGTTGACGAATTTTGCCGACTTTGTATCCAAGTAGGATAAAACTTCGATGGAAGCCCGGGGTCTGCACCAACCTGATGAGCCCTGATGGGAGTAGAATCGCTGTCGGACAATTTTCAGCAGCCTTGTGAGTAGTGTATTACGTCTAGATGGTGTGACGCTTTGTTTGCGCTCACTCTCTTTCACTTCTCCTTCATGTGACAACCCAAATAACGAATTAGACAGCAGCCCACAATACCTTGTAATCCGTAAATTCATTAGGTCAGTGCCGGACAACTCCATCAAGTTCAGTCCAGACCTTGCTCTGCATTATTCCGGCAGTAAGCACCAATTCAACATCGGGCACAAAGTGCTTTGAAGAAACCAACGTTGCCGTTTAACGAAGATCTTGGAGGTGTTTTGTTACCGATTAATCAACCATCAGTAAGCACTTAAATGTCATTCTGGTGTGGAGATTTTGGATGTAAGTCGAAAGAACGGAATGTCGTTCACTTACACCGCATCATCATTTGGGACACCTATTTATGACCCTCTGATAGTTGCGGATGAACCCTCCGAAAAGTTGATGTCACCATATATTTTTTACCTGTAGGTTTGAAACAATAACCTCCTATTCCCGGATGACTGCTGGATTGTCACTGAAAGCTGATAACTGTCCGGAGGCCAGCTGCTCCTAATGACTGAACAATTGGACGGATGTGTCACGTGCGAGCTACGGAAGAGACGAAGACGCCCTGATTGGTCAGAATGCCAGTCAATCTTGATCGAGCATCCATAGCTCAACGCCTTTCGTTCACCACCTCGCGAAGATACTAGAGCGAGGAACATTCTGTGATGACCCTATGTATACGACTGTAGTAATCTCCCTTTGTATCCATAACGGGTTGTCTGAAGCTACTGTGTGTTTTAATATCCCATAATGGGCGGGGCAGGCAGCCAAGGACTGACACGGAGTTGCACCACCGTTCATCAAAACAACAGTAACCTTATAAATATTTCTTTCATTTACTTTAGGTTCGGTATTCGTGGCCCTTAGGCAGTCACGACCTGTGCAGGTGAATTACTTGAAGCTTTTAAGCCATAAGTTTTTCCTCTTTCTCTCTCATCCCAAGCACAGGGATATTCTCCGCCTTCCCTATCTTGTTCCTACCTATATTTATCAGGTTATTTGGCCAGCCGAACTTCCCCGGGCTGCCCCCAACACAACCTGCGGAGATTTTGATTCAGGCCACCGAATGTTCAAAAGCTTCGTGTGGAGTTTATCTGCCGGTATTGATTTGGATGGGAACCATGCTCCGGATCTGATTGCTGGCGATTTTGACAGTAATCAGGCACGTGATGTATCACAAGTTCTTCCCTTCCATTATTGTCCGAATGTTTCCATTTCAGTTGGCAAATCGAAACTGTGGACTTGGATCATCCACGTGGTTACAAAAACCTGACTCTAAACATTTTTCAATCGTATTTCAGCAGAACCTTGTGAACTAAGGGCGTGACTACCAAGGCTAGGAGACTGAATATGGGTCCACATCCAGGGTTAGATCCTTTACTGTTCCACCTGAAGGGAGTCAATATCCTTGCAATACCATCATTCAATCAATAATTTCCTCCACTTGATGCTTTCTTTGGAGGACGGCTACTCACTAGCAGGTCAAACCTAGGAATCAGAAAACCTGAGTTTCAGCCACATGACACCCGCAACTGGATGGCGTCTCAACTGGGGCCACCAGACACAGGGAACCGCGGTAAATCCCCAAACACCGGCATACTCCAGTCCAGACACGGTTATAGAGACTATTCTCGACAAGTCGCTCATAATAGCTTTAAACAGCTGCCGTCGAGTTGGGAATTCTCAGCGACACCATATGTGTCGTCGGAAAGTTGATGCTAGTTCTGGACTGGCGGTGAGACCAGCATTATGTTCTCTCCTTCTTTGAGTCGTTCATAAATTTTATTCATTGTTTGGAGAATCTTTCGCGGGATATAACCGCTCTTCACCAACTCCATGCATTTTCTAACGTTATCAACACGCTACAGTCGGTTGTGCACTACGAACAACAAACCTTAGCATACTACTCATAATGTTGCCAAATCTTGTGTTCGGATGTTCAAATGTGATTCCTTGCACTGACCGCAAAGGTTCTAATTACTGGACGGTCCGGCTGCTGTGGAACAAGAATAAGTTTTGGCAATGCTGTTCGTTTCAAATTCACTCGAATACATTAGGAAATTCCCAGGAGAAAAAAATCTCACTTGCTCTTGAGGAGATTTTTACAGCCAATCATGGCCAACTTGAAATACTGCCATGCTCCCTCCAAGGAAGCATCCTGTATTCATGTGAGAGGAAGTCTTGATCGGGAACTCACCATTTCCATTATGATCAATTACTTCCATAAACCCGAAAACACATGTTACTTCTGGGACGTTACCAACCATTCGGAAGTATTACTCAATAATATCAGCCTTAGTGATTCATTGATTTAAATAGCTACTTACGAATTGTCATTTATTCGCCTTACTTTTATCCGAAAAGAATAAAGATTGTATTAAACAGATGATGACTGACGTGTCCGGTGTTAATGCGCCACTTTAAAAAGGCCCGAAGGTTGTCGATTGATAACAGATACGAAAATTGAGGAGCACGTATTCTGGATCAATCCGGGTCATCCTTTGTCTTCATTAGTTCTTATCACTTCGTCCGTCTTGCATGGATTGCAATACAGATTTAGTTTCTTCAGGCAACCAGCGCGAGAAACTCAAATCTAAATTGGAACATTATTAATCAGGAGAGAAAAATGGAGTGAGAAGATGTTTAAACAGACTTGTTCTTCCACAAAATCCCGGTGAAACAATCCCACATACGAGTGAAGTTCCCTTTCACAACGGGTCCTTTGTGAGCCACTCCATAAGTTATCTTCGAGATATGAAACACCACTCCAAGATATTAGAGAGTCATCCTTCCTCTGGTTAATGATGAGACTTCTGTTGTCTAAGTCGAATATTAACCGACGTTTATGGAACCGTCCAAATTGTCTGGTTTTCCGTATAGTAAAATGCAACCTTTAGACAACTGTGACTGCCAACCCAGACAGACGATTGCCAAACTAGCAACCAGAAGTCTCATTCTTTCTACTACATTCCCCCGCTTCACACACAAAACGATCCTTACTACATGAGTGTAATAATTCATGTGAACTACGTTCATGTGATATTTTGGGTTGGTTTCACAGTCCAAATTGTCGCCTTGTGATATGTAGCTGTAAGATTCCGCAAGCATGCATCAGGCAGCTTATGAATCGATTGATACCGATTTTCAAATCGGATAATAGGACAGATAGGCAGCGCGAAAAGCAACAACAATACATCCAACTCACAAAGAGTTGAATGAACTCGAAGAAATCAATGTACTTGGGTAAAAGAAACGAGTTGCAGTTCGGCTAATAATAATAATAGTGATAATACTAAAAAGCGTCCAGCTGTGACACCCCTTAGGTGCCTAACTGCCATACCACAAGGAGGAATCACAGAGGCAGGGATACTACCATAATGCCCAACCATAATGAGTAGTGGTCAAAACGCTGAGATTGGGTCTAGTCAGTGAGTTTATGTTTTATCCAGGGGTCTACACCTAACCCTAGTGACGTATAACAAGCCCATAAACCTGTTTGAATTATGTGAAACACTGTTGGTAGTGTGAGGAGATTTGGGAGTTTTGCGGGGATTTCGTTCTGTACGTGAAGACAATCTGTGCTGAAAAGCCGAGAAGCACTGTACAGTTGTTTCATCCTTATTGGGAATCATCAGCAGTGCGCATCTCACGAAACTCCGGAGAGTTTCGTACCCGCGACTTCCTGGCTAGTAGTTTGAACACCTAACCATTCGGTCACGAGCGGGTGATCAGCAGTGTGATTAACTCGCATTTAGACAGGATATACACTTGATATCCGGGGATACGCAATAATTAGTAGAACTCCAGGAATATTCGTAAACCACGATAAAATCAGTTGACTTCTTGTTGGACTGGATCCAGTCTGTGCACTATTGTACGGAAGGAAGCGGCGCCCTGACCACAGTACACGAATGGATCCCTCAAGGGAGTAATGATTCGCATGAGCTCAGACGGAGGATCACCACATCCTGGTCGTAACTATGATACATGAGGAATACTCAGGAATTGGGCGGTATTCTGATATCCGAAACTTCAGCTCGGATACCTTGTTCACACCGCGTCTCCCTAGAAAATTCCCCATTCGGATTCGTGGAGCTGTTCCGATTCATCGTATGACACGAAAAAATGCTGTCCACCAATTTTAAAAATTACATATAATACTAACTAGCGACTACGTGTTTCACCAACACTTTCTTCTCGTTAATAAAATCTAAAGTACCTGTCTTCCTGTACCAACTATACTCCAGGTTAGTTCAGAAGTCAGCAACACTAACTCAGTTTGGATGACTAAATTTCGAATTCCCGAACTGATCGTACAGAGAAACCCCCCACAGGAAAATCCCCACACATATTCTTCCACTAACGAGGCACGTGAAAAGGTCCTTTCGATACTTCATCTAACATAGTAAATCTCTATTCTGAATTCTTAGGTTGTTTTCCTTCGAGCATGTAACACGATTTGGTTTGATTCTCCTGAATGGGATCTTCCATTGGCTAGAACTTTACCCTGGTCCGGGCCAGACGAAACCGAGTGTGGAACGCAATGTCAATTTCGAGTTCAATTGAGCGTCCGCGTCCATGGAAAACCTAGTCTCCTTCAACGGCACCAGACCGAACAGTTTAAACTGCACGTAGCAGTTGACATGGATGCTTCGATTGTGAATCTGGTCTACAAGCGACTGGCGGGTGTAAGCGACATGCAGAACATCGGTGTCAGTGGCTTCATGTCCATGGGTTTGTTAGAGTCGGTCCTTCCCATTACGATCATCAGAGATACGTTGATGAACAAAAACCGGATGGTATTGTTGTCATTAACGCTTGAGCCTTAATCCGCTCGAGTAAGGCCGTACATTTGGAAACCCATACTGCTCAATGCAACAATCACACCAGCTTTTAGCGCAATGGTCCATGTTCCTGGACCGAAGGAGGTCAACTCGTGGATGCTTCATCCGTTTCTAGGTGAACGACATTTTGTCAGTTGCCCCCTGCAATTCGCCAATCCCGCTTGTGGTGCGGACAACATCTGTTATGCCGACCTTCAAGTGCGTATGATGGACATGTCTGTGGGTGCCCTGGAAAAATTGGTTGTCTGCTTTCGGGAACGTGTGACACAACGCAACCTGACAGTTGGTGTGGGCAAATTGGGGGAGAACGCCTACGCAGCCCGATTACGCATGACGATTCCCCATCAGTTCAGCTTTGTGATCTCGAGGAGTTGCACTGTCAGTCATAGGTGTATCCAGATATTCAGGTAACTGACCTATGAAGTTGTTCGATTACTTTTGAAATATCAAGGATATCCGGTTCGTGTATGCACCTAGGGAGTAATAGTTTACTCATCAAATTTCGTTTCTTCAAGGAGTATCGATTGCTCACGCACACAAGACATTGTGTGTCAGTCTGTTGTACTGCCACAGTCCAATGGCGCGACGTGACCGACATATTGGCTTATCACGGTATTTGCCTTATTCTATGTTGACTGCGTCTCCGAACGTTCGACATTTTCTGATGTTTAGATCCGTCACATGGCAGTACAGACTGTCACAGCACTTTAATGACGCATTAACAGGAAAGCAGGTCAGTCGGTCGCGAATTGAGAGATGTGTCTATTGTCCAGTTCTCTGATGACTGATGCCTTAAAAACTGAGCTTTGGATTGAAATATGTAAGTTACCTGTAACCTATGTAAGTTACCTGTAACTTATGCCTAACCTCTGTCTCCACACCATTTAATAGGCGTTGACTGAAACAACGTTTGACCGTTGCGACACTTGATGAATAACAGCCACGCAACTGAATGGAAACACGAGGGGATGAGATATTGCAAAATTGTCTGAGGCAAGTCAACAGCAGTTGAGAAGTTACGGTTGGGTTCGAACAATGGACGTTCCGGGCTTGAGCTCTCTGGCAACTCCCCTCACCATCAGGATGCCATTTGGCCACGTTAATGCAAACACAACGAAAATTTCGCACAATCGCAAATTTTCAGCTTGTTAGCGCCGAACTAACCATATTTTCCATTTCGACGGTTGTATGGTTTTAGATTCCAACAGAAAAATCCCATCATAATTTTATGATTTCCAACTGGATAAAAACAAGTTGGAAAGAGGTGGAGCCGTAATTATTTTTTATACTTAAAATTCGGAGAGAACAACGGAATAGACAGCGGAAGTTGTTTTGCAATCATCCAACAAAAACAAAGAGAACATTGAATTGCTTTTATGACAGTTAACTAGACCACTCTGGCTGTCTGTCTGTAGAATGCCTATTCTGAAAACATCAGATATCTTGGAATTCCTCCCAAATGAACCGATAAAGCTTCAATTCAATCTCGCCTAATTCCGCCGGCCAAGAATATGCCTAATCCTAACAGGGTTGTGCCTGCACATCATACCGTGAACCCTCTGTATTAATAGAGTGATGTACAGTTGATACTGCACATCTGTAGAACTATGACGCATAGTCCAGCGCTTATTTTGATGCAATGATTGACTGAAATTATTACTGTTCTTCAATTGTCCTCATCTGCTTTGGACCGAACCACAATCGATACGAGAAATTTCACGGTTCAACTCTATGAAATGCAACGCATACACCCGGAAACCTTGGGACCAGAAATCAAACACATCTATCTGGTTTCTAACGACGGT
>NW_008752022.1:35960-39366 GCF_000715545.1 Opisthorchis viverrini
TTGGATGGTTTCATTGATCGTTGATCAGCTAACCGGTGATCTGTTCGCCAGGCTTGGCAACCAGCTAGCAAGCGTTTCGTTACCGATCCAGTTGACACCATCAGTGCGCGATGATGATATCTCCTTGTTTGATTACGAAACGTTAGCAAACCGATCGCCAAGCTCGGGGAACTCACCAACGACCATCTGATCAACCACGAACGATCGATTTTGTTCTCGGCGCTGGGTCTGTTTCCTTCGATCATAAACTTTCAGACTTTTATAAATTTTAGGTTGAGACATTCTGACTGAAGAAAATTCCTGCTTCGATACACAAAACCATTCCTGACTTGGGATAACTGACAGTTTCGCAATTCTATTAGTCAAGATATTGTGATGAAAATCAAGACACGATTAGTATGTAATCTCTGGCAGCATGGCCTGACTGTTCAGGCTTTGGGAACTGCGATGAACATAGGTTAACACACAATATACAAAAAGAAAGTGGGATGAACCTGGAGGGCCAAAGGCAGGCGATGGGAAATAAGAAGCGTATTGATTGGCGTGCGCAAGGAATAGAAGGTCTTATTTCACTGGTATGGGTAGTTTGCCGATCTGTGGCGAAGGTTCTGGATGTCCCCAGAATTAGCCATCCAGCTCTCACAGACTTTTGAACCCCAAATCCCATGATTGTAACGACAGTCTTTTCTGACTGCCTCTCAGTAGACGTGCATATTGTGTGTGGCATGAAAAACTGTCTAGAGTATGTTATGTCCCCTAGGATTTCCCCGTTTGGTCGTAATGAGCTACTTCGTGAACAAGGCGTTTTTCGTCGATCGCAAGCAGCCCCATGTGTAATTTCTCAAAACTGGAGTCGTTTACTGCCATAAATTTTGACGAATCTTAATAAATGAATCATTTGTGGAACAGTTATCTTCATTGTTTTCGATGGGCTTCCTATATCCAATTGGCCAACAATGTTCCCGGGTGCAAGGTGTTCTTCACTGATGTGTATTGTGGATACACGCCCAAAAGCTTGCCAGGAATCAGTACACATTTCCTTGGTCTATTCAGTACGATAAAGCTGAAACTGAGGAATAAAGTCATTGATTTTTCAAGTGGTCATATAAAGATTACTTCGGGTAGCCATGCCTTTAATCGTAGATATTGTAGAAAAGAGAAGGTGAACGTATCCGTTGCATTAAGGAGTGACGAGTTGAAAAGTGTGAGACTGACCAGCAAAGAAACTCACATGATTCCCTTGACTAAAACAAACTAGCTTTTCACCTGATATGTACATTACGGATTTCTGCAGTCTAATAGCCTAGCGACATGGACTCCGATCCACCTATTCAATGAAGGATGAAGGGGAATTCTAGGTTTCCCCATTCAGAGCTCACTGTCGAAAGTTTACCGCATTATTCAGGGTTCATTTAACTGAACATTTTGCCAAAAGAGACCAACCACGTTGGAAAGAAACTTGTTTGTACTGCAGGTAGTCATTCCCGTCCACGATGCCTTAATGTAGGGCATCCCTGTCTTTTTGAGGAGTCGAGACCAGTCTCTCAGAGGTTATGAACGTTAACCTATGTTTAGCGGAAAGGAAGTTGTGATTCGGTAACTTTTTTCTTGGGTTGGGTTGTTTGGGAGGGAAATTTCATATTACGAACGCAAAGGCAACTGGTTTGTTTGTCCATTCCAGATCGTGTGCATATTTCGAGAAATACAGAATGCTAATTCAAAATTCACATTCACAAGTACCAGAATTATGAGCTTCTTTCACTGGTGCCCTTGTTGGTATCATTGTAGCTCTGAAGAAACCAGCGAGTTTCTAGCTGAATTCTCCGAGCCCTCTCATGGTCAAGGGGCGACACTCTAAGGTCGCTTGATTTGGTTCAGTCATTCCACCGCAAAGAAGCATTTTGGTTTATGAAATAAAATTACCCTAATTTGTGATTACAAAAAGGTCCTATAATGTGTCTTCTAAGGTTCAATTGTAAAGGACGGTTGGTTAGTGTCCACACGTGCCTCGAGGTGATTCGTGCAATCGATCAGCGCTTTCACATGACGTCCAAATTACCGTTTACCTACATGAACAATCAAGGCCGTAATTTTCATGTTACAATGTATCGCTGTGATGGTAATTCGAAAAGTTTTTTAATCGGATCATTTCTTTTTCCTTTTCTCCCTCTGGTCCTTCTATTAAAAGGCACTTTAGTCTCAAACGGGACAAACTATATACAGTTCGAACATAAGCCTGGTGCGTTTCAACAAGTGTACAGCCGTACGGTCGATATTACTCGATTTAGATACGTCTGAACTTCATATATTTGTCTTACACTTTTGTTTCTTTGGGGGAGCTTTGTAGATACGTCATTGCCTTTTGTCCTATTGACTTCTGCACGCTGGAGTTTCTGAACTGACCGCATCGTTCGATCTTTTCCACAGGTAATCAGTGCCCAGGGCGATGTCCGCGGCATGTGTATAACACCAGACTGAGATCTGAATCCACTTCGACTGAATGCGATACATCGTGGTTGGCGAAAGCATACATTCAGTGCTCGACTTGAGGACGAGGATAATCTGATTCGTCGTGTCCGATTGATTGAGGATGACGATTAGAAACCACCGCATCGAAAACAGTCTAAGTTGGAAAATTGCTCATTCGTGCGCGTCATTCGTTCCATCACTTCCGGCGTCAGAAAACGGCAGCAGGAGATTATCAAGTGTGAACAAGAAACGGTCAACCTTGGAACGCCATTATGTGCAACAGTGAGTGGGATTGTTTTGATGAATTGAAACATAGAACCTAAAACTTACACGTCACTCCGGGTTAATCTACTAATCAGAAAACCATTAGTGTAGTTGAACACACATCCAAAGCAGGCCTTCGAAATCAGACACGAGACTGAACCGTGTTCAAGTCGCAATCCATCTCAAATCATGTTCCATGTTTGTTTGGGAGGACACAGAATCTTGCGTAGAACAGACCGATTTGTGGCTGAGAATTCCACTAGCAATCCGCGAAGATAGGCTGGTGCAAGATAAGTCAAGTATAGGGTTCTAAATCCTTATTTTATCAGTTATGTTGAATTTACTGTTTGAAAGCTCCATTTCATTTGTTCGCATCAGCCAGAAAGTACTGCGATCTCCGTTCTCCCCTCCGTTATGATGGAAAAACAGCTTGATGCCCGTCACTGTATATTTGGCGGAGTAACCAATAGGTTATCTTATCTCATTCCCTCGACCTCCAACTACCGTGTTTGCATTTCGACGTGCAAAGATTCTGATTGCTAGCTGGTGTTCTTTCCACTGAGTTGAGTAACCACCTTCTCTTTACGTGGTTCTTGAGCCGTATGCCTCAGATATAGTTCATGTTATCACTTCTGTGTTGGCTGACTAGCTGCTATTTGATAGTAATACGTCG
>NW_008752022.1:49973-51520 GCF_000715545.1 Opisthorchis viverrini
TTTGTGATATCCTTCGAAGACTACCTCTGTATGATGAACCCCAAAAAGGGCAAGGTCGATGGTAGGCTGATAAAGGGTATTCAGTAACAGTATGGTGAAAACAGACTGCGGTTCCGGGAATATTGCGCTGGCTAAAACGTGGGACAACCTTTATTCAGTACATTTGGCTGGTAAATTTCACAAAAGAGAGATCGAGTTGAGTTCCTCGGTAACAGCAAAGCAATCCACCAAGTGACTGAGTTGCTTCCGAACTAAGTTTTCTCTTGCTCAGATGACCCCAACCTTTAGAAGGTCACACACTTGCAACCCGATAAAGTTGAAATAACTAAAAACGTCCACCATTTCCCTCAAAACACCCTGCTAACATAATTTCACTGCAATAGCTTTTTAAAGTAGGTGAACGGTGTACTTTTTGTGGTTTATAGGCTTAATCAAGGACGAGTGTCTAGCGAAATTACGTTGGATTGGCGTTGTCCGACCACCATCTAGAGACTAAAATGATTGTTAAACGAATCTCAAGGGCGATTCGAGATTCGCTTGGTGTGCACTGCACGATGCCTCTCGGTTTTTCGACTAGCTTCACTTACAGGACAAAACCTCCAATTGACGATAAGCAACCGGAGAATTATGAAAATCGGAACAAACCAGGTACGGTAACACCCGTCGTTACGTTTACTGCAAATAATTCGAGGTAGACACCGGATGACTTGGCAGAAAGTTGAGCAAAAAGATTTAGAAGAATTTAGGAGTCATACGGCGGTAAAACTTCATTGTCAACAATGAAGTTGTTGTCCCTGATGATCATGCGACCTGATCATAGGGAGCTTGGCACCTATCCAACTGACCTGAGAAGGCTCGGATGGCTGAGCGGATCGAGCAGTTGATATGCAAGTGTCATAAGATTATGTGTTAACAGGACAAGTTCTCAACTCGCGCATCAGGTTCAGCTGTTACAGTGTAGACGAAAAAGTTCTCAGCTGACTAGCGTGTAAAACCCACCGAAAAGAGCCTGTTTGTCCGAGAAGCAAGTTGCCGTCGAGCGGAAAAGAGGCGCACGTTTCTTTTTCGTTTTCCATTGTTTTGAAAAGTTTGTTCATAGAAGTCGTCCGGGCACTGTTGTAATATGGAAGCCGTTGCTCGATGGTACTTCCAGGAGTGACCTGTCATGAGGATGAACAGTTATTAATGGATGGCTAAATGCGCTTCCACCTAACACAGCAGCTAATAGAAATCAATAAACTCAACTCACTTGATAATACCTCTTGGAGTTCGTGCAATTTCATGCGACTTGCGGTGGTTTGGTCAATACGCAATTTTGTCGCAAGTTTGCATAGGTAGAAGAAAAGCTGTGACGGTAAAGCATAGCCGGCCCGGGTATAAGAGGAGTGCATGAAACAGCATTTTCGGCTTACGAGTCGTGGTTTGGTTCAGCCAAAAGTGACTTGGGTATTTAACGTGTATGCGACAGGCTTTTTATTTCGGGCGTAAGAGAGGGTGAATACAAATTTAGCGGGTTCCTCATGGGTTCCTCAACAGCCCAGACAGAA
>NW_008752022.1:53208-54766 GCF_000715545.1 Opisthorchis viverrini
ATTGTATGCCGGCCGACCTTCATCAACTCTCTTATGGCCAGAATTTCGAGACCAAAAGCATAGTACTTTGGACGCAAACGCTAATCGGGTTAATGTTGACATCTTCACCCTATGGTCTCACGCAAATCCACTTTTTTTCTATCTTATTCATTGGGAAGAGAACCCTAACGACGACGATGTAACGTCCTGAAGATCTCGGCGTTAGCATTGCGTATGTGCTGCCCGTTTAGCGAGTCTTGTAGCAAAATATCTAGAAAGGTTATTCAGTTTAACTGTTTAGTGTGTTTGCTTCTGTTCTGAAGATATATAGTTGTGATTCCACCAGTATGGTCTCTAAAGACCTTACGGATGTTCTTTTACAGCTGGCTTAAGGCTCAGGCAGAGCTGTAGTCAATGGCGCTGTGATGCATTGGTACATAGGCTACGCCCCACTAAGGCTAAATTGGATGCTAGTCTCCAAATGTAAACGAGACTAAAGAAAAACATATGTGCGTTGTTAACAGAAATTCTTCATCAGAATTGTTTGACTGCATCTTGTCTACTAAGAGCAGACTTCGGACTCATGCAGAACAATCTGCTATCGGCTGTCGATGCCGAGGATTGATCACTTTCTGCAGTTTTTTCAGGAATCTCACTGTGGGCTCTGACGCCACTCTTTAGTGCATTTTCGGCCCTTGAATTCACTCGCATTTTGTCTGATCAGAGCTCGGAATCAAGCACATCTCTGCAAGCCATCTTCCTCCATGATTGCCAACTGACGGAGTCTTTGATAAAACCATGGATTTCCTGGAATCCAAACGCAAGCAGACGTGATGTCATGAGGTAAGTGCAAGGCACAAAGATCGATTGGTATATCCTCAGTTTCTTCTACCCCACTCTTGCAATAAGCCCTAAGAAACTTCCCTTAAGTAAGACCCTTTGAGCCACAAGGTCAGCCACATGTCTTTTGTACATTTGGACAGTGTATTTCAAGTAAAAACCCAGTTGAACACACTTTAAGTTCCGCAGAAAGTGTCGTCCTGAGGCGTCACTCTCGGCTGTGATAAGAAATGTCCTTCAGCCTCTGGATTATACAAGTGTACCCCATACACAACTCTCACCAAGCTTCTGATCCGGACAACTTTCCACTTTTCAAGCTCAAGGACGGTGACGAAATCGTCAGTCAGTGCCGGTGTAGCTTATTTTCAGTCAGTCAGTCAGTCAGTATCCCTTGAAGAACAGCACTCGAAATGAATACACCAACGACAAAGATGTCTATGCGTTTGATTTTTCGTGGTCTTACGGGGACACACAAAGCAGTGACTAGTAATCAACACGTGGGACTCCATCCGGACAGAGGCTGCATCATCTGCATTTTCAGTCAGCTGACAAATTAGCTCCATATTTAGAGAATACCAAAGCGATCGGTTGGTCATTACAACGGTTGCTCAACAGTTTCGTAAACATAAAATACCCCCTTTTCCACATGATGTTTGGGACATGAGAATATCTAAGCTATTTTCATTGCTTCACGCCGTGAAAAGGGGTCTCCGACAAGACGAAGATCAACGCTATGGAT
>NW_008752022.1:63723-65311 GCF_000715545.1 Opisthorchis viverrini
AATATAGTGCTGCTCATCCTTCAGTCACGGAAGCCGCATCATGTGGTCATCCTTTGAGCGACTCATTGAAGGCGAATTCGGAATGGAAACTATCGAATCACCTTGTGTTGCTTCATGCGTTTCTCCAGCTTCATCTCCTTTAGCTTGCGCTACAGCCATGACGTTTTTTGGCGGCTGGTGCTGTGACCGCACTGGTAACGACAGCGATAGTAATACTACCCTGTCGTTTAAGTAGTAATTTTGTTCGTCAGACCTCTCCCTCTCTCTCTGCTTCACAATGTGTATACAAGTATAATGTAAGTAAAGCAGAGCATTAGTGGAGCCTCTCCCACGAAACAGTTTTTCACACAAGCTAATAAAAATACCAGGTCGTCCACTGCAAGAGGCGATTTTGAACCCGGACGGAATGCTTTAATGCAAATTTTAATAAGTAGCGATCGATAATTCTTCCTGAAAGTGAAGTCAATCTGGAACGAGATTGGCCGTGGCTAGTCAGTCTGACTGGGTCGTATTTGGACTGAATAGAGCCATTCACCCCCTAGTCAGACAATTCATATCACGTGGGCACATACGGACTCACTCCTCGAATGATGATAGCCTGGACATGTGTGATATGGTGTTTGACCTGTGCATCCAACGTCACCGTTCCCCTATTGTTTCCGCTCTAATCACGCTTAGACCCAAAGTGACCTTCACCGAACAGATGAACCATTAAAAACAGCACTCCCCATAGTCCAGTGTTGGTATGAGACTACTGCATCAAGTTTCGCTGAGTTCTGATGTTCTGTTTGGCTTTTAACTTTGGCGAATATTTCTAAAATACACACATTTTGGCTGTTAGTTTGCTGGCTACATTCGTGTGTTCACTAGACTCAATGTGTGGTCACTGGAGAACGCATCAAGGAATTGGAGAAAACTAACAAGGAACTGCAAGACGTGCGTGAATGTCAGACGAGTGAAGCGATCTAGTCACGTGATCTGGTGGATAAGTTACACACAGAATTGATAGACCTTCAGAATCGATCCAAAGAATCCATGTCTCACGCGCATACAGGCAGGTGTTGAAAAGCTTAAGCGTTCCGAGGGTGAGGTAAATAGCGAATTCCTAATTGGTTGGTTATTTTTCATATATATTTAAACTGGCATGTCCTTGTAGCATGGTTTTCATCGAATCAACAGTTACTGCTAGAGGCATGAAAATCAGCCGATAGGATCTTAAGTGACCTAAGAACTCACCCAGAAGCCACCTAGTCTGATGGATGGATCACCATCTCTTTTCGTTGTGCGGATTAGACATTACTTTCAGTGACGAGTGTTGTTTAACTGTTGGATGAAAGGATCTTATCAATTCTGGTTAGCAGTCTGATACATTGCTGCCTCAGTATTATTCCAATGCTCCAAACCTTGAGTAGTTGATGTTAGAACATCTGCTCGCAGTGTAACTGGGTAACTGGGATGGGATTTGACCAGGGAACGATATACGTTCCATGTTCTTTTGATGTAAATAAGTTTAGACAATGCGATACGACGATGCACGACGATTTATGTCTACTCCAGACGAGAATACATACAGATCTTTTAATGGAAC
>NW_008752022.1:66889-67661 GCF_000715545.1 Opisthorchis viverrini
CGGTTGGCAGAGATTTCAGGAGAGCTTTAAGCATGTTCTGAACCCGTGCCTTGATGTTTTGCGAGATTATAGGTCAACGCTTTATTCAGCATGCTGAACCCATAACACATATGATGTATCTCACGGGGGTGAACCTTCCAGTTCCTTTACTAGAAATTTGGGTAGGGAAGGTTGAAGAAGCTTTATTGATACCCACTCATTTGCCCACCTAAATTGAAAATACCCTCAGTACCATTATTCTTCATACCAAGCTATAATGACCGACGCTTTACAGTTCTGAAGCGGTTCACATTAGAGTGTGCCAGGGAGGTGTAAATGATCCGTAAGGGAACTAAGAAGGTCACTAAACGAGCGGTCTGAATATCAGGCACTCTGGAAATGAAGTGGTTGGACATTCCTTTGGATACGTAACAATAGTTTAATGCTATGTAGTTTTCGTCCAGTTCTTTGTTATATCAACTCCAGTATTTTTGAGTCATTACTCGACTCAGCTCTGACAAGATTGAGTATCTTTCAAGCGATGTTCTATTGTCGGGGCTATCTGACAGCGTTGCCTGAATACCATCCTACTCGGCGTTTGGTGTACAAATTCTGTGAAGTAGCTTGTCCCAAGACTTGATATATGGAACCCGGGATAGAAAGGAAGTAAGGATAACGGAGACAAGAACCCGGAAAAAAATTAGTTGACTTCGCGGCGAACAAAACCTCATCCGGTTGCCGGGTGCCAAACAGGAAATTGTCATAGCTCAGGTTTTGTTGAAATACTCAGAAA
>NW_008752022.1:69822-72263 GCF_000715545.1 Opisthorchis viverrini
GCATTAGCCGACGTATTACTATCAAATAGCAGCTAGTTAGCCAACACAGAAGTGACAAGATGAACTATATCTGAAACATACAGCTCATGAACCGCGTAAAGAGAAGTTGGCCGCTGAACTCAGTGGAAAGAACACCAGCTAGCAATCAGAATCTTTGCACGTCGAAATGCAAACACGGTAGTCTTTCTGTCTATGATGGGGTAGTTGGAGGTCGGGGGCATGAGATAAAATAACCTCTTGGTTACTCCGCCGAATATACAGTAAAGGGCATCACCCTGTTTTTCCAGCATAACGGAGGGTAGAACGGAGATCGCAGTACTTTCTGGCTGATGCGAACAAATGAAATGGAGCTTTCAAACAGTAAATTCAACATAACTGATAAAATAAGGATTTAGAACCCTATACTTGACTTATCTTGCACCAGCCTATCTTCGCGGATTGCTAGTGGAATTCTCAGCCACAAATCTGTCTGTTCTACGCAAAATTCTGTGTCCTCTCAAACAAACATGGAACATGATATGAGATCGATTGCGACTTAAACACGGTTCAGTCTCGCGTCTGATTTCGAAGGCCTGCTTTGAATGTGTGTTCAACTACACTACCGGTTTTCCGATTAGTAGATTAACTCGGAGTGACGTGTAAGTTTTAGGTTTCATGTTTCAATTCATCAAAACAATCGCACTCATTCACGTTCCAAGGTTGACGGTTTCTTGTTCACACTTGATATTCTTCTGCTGCTGTTTTTTGGCGCCGGAAATGATGGAACGAGTGGCGCGCGTGGATGAGGAATTTTCCAACTCAAACTGTTTTCGATGCGGTGGTTTTGATCACCATCCTCAATCGATCGGACACGACGAATCAGATCATCCTCGTCCTCAAGTCGAGCACTGAATGTTTGCTTTCGCCAACCACGATGTACCGCATTCAGTTGAAGTGGATTCAGAGCCCAGTCTTGTGTTATACACATGCCGCGGACATCACCCTCGGCACTGACTACCTGTGGAAAAGATCGAACGATGCGATCATTTCAGAACCTCCAGTATGCAGAACTCAATAGGACAAAAGGCATTGACGTATCTACAAAGCTTTCTCAAAGAAACAAAAGTGTAAGACAAAGATATGTAGTTCAAACGTATCTGAATCGAGTAATATCGACCGTACGGCTGTATACTTGTTCAAACGCGCTCACGGTCAGCACCAGGCTTACGTTCGAACTGTATATAGTTTGCCCCGTTTGAGACTAGTGTCTTTTAATAGAAGGACCAGAGGGAAAAAAGGAAAACGAAATGATCCGATCAAAAAGCTTATTCGAATTACCATCACAGTGACATATTGTAACATGAAGGCCTTGATTTTTCGTGTAGGTAATTTTGACGCCATGTGAAAGCGCTGATCGATTGCACGAATCACCTTGAGGCACGTGTGGACACCAACCAACCGTTCTTTACAATTGAACTTTAGAAGACACATTATAGGACGTTTTGTAATCACAAATCAGGGTAATTTTATTTCATAAACCAAAATGCTTCTTTGCGGTGGAATGACTGAACCAAATCAAGCGACCTTAGAGTATCGCCATCTTGACCAGGAGAGAGGACGCGGGAAAGTCAGCTAGAAAGTTGCTGTTTTCTTCAGAGCAACAATGATACCGACAAGGGCACCAGTGAAAAAAAGCTCATAATTCTGGTCTTTGCGAATGTGAATTTTGAATTAGCATTCTGTATTTCTCGAAATATGCACACGATCTGGAATGGACAAACAAACCAGTTGCCATTGCGTTCGCAATATGAAATTTCCCTGCCAAACAACTCAACCCAAGAGAAAAGTTACCAAAGCACAAATTGCTTTCCGCTAAACTTAGATTAACGTTGATGACTTGTGAGCGACTGGTCTCAACTCCCCAAAAAGGCGGGAGATGCCTTACATTAGACATAGAGGAAGTGAATGACTACCCGCAGTACAATGTGGTCGGTCTCTTTTGGCACAATTTTCAGTCATATGAACCCTAAATAATGAGGTAAACTTTCGAAAGTGGACCCTGAATGGGGAATCCCAGAATTTCCCTTCATCCATCATTCAATAGGTGGATCGGAGTCCATGTGGCTAGGCTATTAGACTGCAGAAATCCGTAATGTACATACCAGTGAAAAGCTTAGTTTGTTTTAGTCAAGGGAATCATGTGAGTTTTTTTGCTGGTCAGTCTCACACTTTTCAACTCGTCACTCCTTAATGCACGGGATACGTTCACCTTCTCTTTTCTACAATATCTACGATTAAAGGCATGGCTACCCGAAGTAATCTTTATATGACTACTTGAAAAATCAATGACTTTATTCCTCAGTTTCAGCTTTATTTTAATGAATAGATCAAGGGAATGTGTACTGATTCCTGGCAGGCTTTTGGGTGTGTATCCACAATACACATCAGTGAAGAACACCTTG
>NW_008752022.1:75902-91734 GCF_000715545.1 Opisthorchis viverrini
CGGTTTTTCGTTGCTTTTGTCAGGTGTTCGTTGTCTGCTTGTAGCTATGTGCATTGCTCTTAACGAAGAATCGAGCCTCAAAAACAAGGCAACATGAATAACCGAGATATGCGAGCATTTAAATGCCCGGTTTGCGAAATACCGGTCGAAGTTCACTCTGGGCAGAAGGGAAAGGGGGCTGCACGCATAAGGTCGTTAAAATTTGACTACTTATGAGTAGCCTGAGTAATGCATAGCTTGACCACCCTGAGTCCTGTGCGCGGTCGACACCGGCTGTCAATAGCTGTGTGTCGATTACGCTTCATTTAGACAGGGTGTTTATCGCATTTTTCCTTCTGCATAGCGTTTTGATGGCAAAGCTAGCGAAGTGATCGTGAGAAAGCCTAGATCATGGAACTATGGCAGTTTTTCACCAACTCCTTGGGCGGTAACTCCCCCTTTCTTTTAGCACGTCCACATGCCCCAAACAACACGGAAATTAAGAAAGCGCCCCAATTGGAAAGTAGCAGAACCTTTGGAAACCGCTGATCTGGTGCAACTTTCAAAATTCCCAGGCCC
This sequence comes from Opisthorchis viverrini, assembly GCF_000715545.1. Taxonomy (NCBI): domain Eukaryota; kingdom Metazoa; phylum Platyhelminthes; class Trematoda; order Opisthorchiida; family Opisthorchiidae; genus Opisthorchis; species Opisthorchis viverrini. The sequence goes on from NW_008752022.1 coordinate 76,461, forward strand.
TTTTTTGTGGAGGTTCTTCCAGTAAATCAGGTGCTCAGCGAAGTTCACGGTCGCCATGAAGAAAACTTATCTAGGAATATGGAAATGACCTACCAAAATCATTCGAGGACCGACCGCCATGAAGAGTACCCTCCGTAGAAATAGAAACACTATAAACTCAGACAAGAAAAATCCACGAAAACCTCAATTTTTTCAGCCAACTGAAGTTTGTACGTAATTGGCGCTCTGTTATCTCGCAAGTTCTGGTCCTCGTTGCCACATATCACTTCCGCTGTGATTTTGACGGAGTCTTTTGAGACAGTGGCCCTCTTGAACCGTCTGATGGTGACCAATATGGTTTAGATGAAGGCTCTAAGCTAGCTTCTGATGCGTTCGGACTTGTGGCTGGTTCATCGTTGACTAGTTCATCCAATTCGCGGAACGCTCCGGCAGTGTTTAGTTGGACTACAAACGGACGTAGATTTCTACCGGTAAAGCCAAGTGGATCGCCAAGTTCGCGGAATATTTGTGTTGCCTGTGGAAGGCAACGAGAGGAAGTGGTTTAAGCGTCGATTGTCGGTAAAACCTTTTGGATGACCAAACTAGCGTCTTGAGCCCTTTTCGTAGCCGAAGCATACACATTTCGGTTTACTCGAACATTATTGTGATGGTTTAATGTGTGTATTTTGAGGCGGGGCATGATGAAGTGAGATTAACTGCCACGTGATATGGTTCATTTCCGAAACAAAAAACCCCCGTCCAATGTTTTCACTTGGGTAAACAGGGACTGGCCCCCGACCACTTGGCCAGTAGTTACATAGTGTTGGACGAATAAATCGTTCTGCTCATTTCTTCTCGGGGCAGCCAAATCCGATAGCTAAATGATCCATATTATTGACAATAGACAGGGATAAAAGGAGCGTGAATCAATCAGAGGTCAATCAACTTAGTCATCAGTAAGGTTCAAATCCCTCCATGTTTTTGTCAGCACGGTTCTTCCGCAACCAGAATCATTTAAGCCTGAGCACGATGGAGTTACTATGGAATTAATAATCAGGACGCACTGTGGAGGGTCACTTAGTCCTTGTTGCAAACCAACTTTATCTCATGAATCATCAGAAGATTCGAACCCCAACTTGCCGAAGAGGAGTTAAAGTACGCTGTTTTCCGACTAAAGGCGGCTAATTAGTATTAACCACTGCTCACAGGACAGACGTATTCCACTAATTCCATCAGCGTTCCTCCATCAAGGAGAAGGAATAATCTGCTCCGCGGTCCAAGTGCATTTAATCACAGAAGGCTTCAACCACTAACTTGTCAAAACTAGTAGAAAGTATATTCGATTTGGGCGAACACAAAGTACCGAATAGGTTGAATAAAGCTACTAAGGAAAAATATGCAAACTTAACCATTAAAAAGTCCATTTCCTACAATCGAAATATGATTTGAAAGTCATACTCGGCCATACGGTTGTATCGGACCCAAGTCATAATCACTCCGAGACTGGAAATTTGATTGGCGCAATAAAACCACATTTGAATGCGCAAAGTGTGCATCAAGTGTTCTTCACGCTCCATTGGTGGTGTTTTTTTCTAATGTGGACGAAAGTAACACACATATTTCTAAGTCGAGTTCATCGAATAAAAGCAGGAACTATGCACAGGCTTTTATCAACCACAAACCATGGGGAATGATATGGCGCAGTTTTTTTTACACAAAAACACGACAGCACGCAAACACCGACTTAAACCACAGTTTTAACTTACAGAGTTTCAGTCTAAATTGGGTCCCCTCAGGTTTTTTTACGTCCTCGCAACTATTCAGAAGTAGATTACCGTTTTAGCCGGGGTGCGTAAAATATGAGTTTAAATTCCACGTTCTTAGTAATCCATAAAACCACACCTACTCAAATCGAAATAACGGAAAACTTGATTGAACTATAAATCACGTTGCAGACTAACCCTGGCATGAAAACACCCTCGAGAAGAGTAGAGTTATATTACCCACTATTAGTCCTTTATTGTCCGAGGTAGACGGAATTTTGTCGATAGTAAGACGAGGTTTGGATGTTTCAGTCGACATTTTGAGACCCAAATGTAGTTAGTCAATGCTACGAAGTTGAAATCTCCCTCTAGCTGTTTCATCTTCGTAGGGAAACATCAACAGCGCGCATCACACGGAACTCCGGGGAGATTTTCGAACCGGCAGCATCCGGCTGATCAACAATGTGATCAGCTCACACTTAGTCGAGGCATAACGTTCCTCATCTGTCATTTACGGAATTTACATCGCGTGGTCACGTGTTGACCGGCCCCTTGAGTGACTACCGAGGAAGAAGGCTCACGCAACGGGTGAATCTCTAAAACTTTTGAGCTACTTCTGGTTTAATTAATAGTATGAGGAGACTCGGAAATTTTAATTAGTATTTCGTCAAGCATGTGTAGCCTAGGTTGAATTCGAACAAACAAACAACTTCCTACAGCAGAAGAAGGATCACAGAGTAAAGTTTTTGGCTACTCTGAATGGGAACAGCCTCCCTGGAAACATTAACTTTTGTCAGTTTGGCGATCTTTATCAATGAGCTGAACGGGAAAAACAAGATCACCTTGAGGGGGCTGGTGAAATTTTCAGCTTGAAACGTACTACTCCCAAGGACAAGAAGTAGTTCAAGTCGAACATAAGGTTGATAAAAACCCGGAGACTGCGCCTATCTGATGAGCCCCAAAAAAGGCAAAACCGGTCGTGGGCTGTCGACGGATTTCCAGCAACCTTATGAGTACTACATTACAAAGATATACATGTATCGCGGTATCTCGAATATCGTAGCGACTGAAAAATGAGGCGGCCTGGTGCCGCACATTCAGTTGCCTGAGAACATCACAAACGTGAGGTTCAGCTGGGTTCCAAGTGAGTCTCTGGAAAAACCAAATTAGTTTGCAAATGAGTGCACATTCGGTAATTTCGTGCAATTATGCTTCAAGTAGAACGTACGTTTGACGCAAACCCGGGGACTGCGCCTACCTGATGGGCCACAGGAAAGGCGAAACCGGTCGTGAGCTGTTAACAGATTTTCAACAACATTATGAGTGGCACATTACAAAGAATTAATTCCCTTTTGAAATCAAAGAGTGTGGCTGTTGATTTCTGCCTAGCCGTAGCACACAAAGATGTTACGGTATTCAACTGGTTGGCTAATTTCAGATATTCAGCAAGGGACGACAAACTTTTTACAGCATTACTCTAGCCAACGTCACTCAGATACGCGTAACTGTCATGTAAAATTCGTATTGGACTTTGAAAACCAAGCAGCCTTATCCAAACAAGCACATGTGGTCGATATTCGGAACACTGGATTCAACGGAGCATCAGGCGTTCCGAATTGGGTGAAAGATACGAACATAGACTAGGTAAGGGTGCAGGAAGGGACAAACTTTATGCGATATGATGTAGATCAGACGCTAGTACATACCACATTATCACGATTACAGCCAGAACCATTTCGTTCGTGACACGCAGGACTCTCTTTATAACCTAGTCCCCTAATTTGATCACAGAAACTCGGAAAAGCTCTCCGGTGCCAACGCAGTCTGGTGTCTGCGTTCTGTGTTGAAGGACTCTGGAAACTTGCCAAATGATCTGACTGACTGCTCAAGTGACAACTACCGACAGTGGTGCGATTTCTGTGATTGAAGGATGGGAGGCACTGTATTCTGTCCAAGTGCGAGCTGATCACGTTGGCAAAAGATTAATCGTTCAAAATACCAACCTGGAGGTTCAAGGAGTTTAAGACTTCCTGCTGGAGCTTCGTGAGATGCGCACTACTGGCGAGTTGAAACGGCTGTACAGTGCTTCTCGGCTTTCAGCATAGAATGACTCCTTTTACAGGAGAAGATCGACAGCAAAAGGTAGCACGCTAGAGTTCCTAAAACCATTTTGACATCTAACGACATCCGTTAAATCTGAATCAATCAATATCAGCTTCCAGTCAGTCACTCTATTAATACAGAGGGTTCACGGTATGATGTGCAGGCACAACCCTGTTAGGATTAGGCATATTCTTGGCCGGCGGAATTAGGCGAGATTGAATTGAAGCTTTATCGGTTAAGTTGAGAGGAATTCCAAAATATCTGATGTTTTCAGAATAAACATTCAACAGGCAGACAGTCAGAGTGGTCTAGTTAACTGTCATAAAAGCAATTCAATGTTCTCTTTGTTTTTGTCGGATGATTGCAAAACAACTTCCGCTGTCTATTCCGTTGTTCTCTCCGAATTTTATGTACAGAAAATAATTACGGCTCCACCTCTTTCCGACTTGTTTTTACCCAGTAGGAAATCATAAAATTATGATGGGATTTTTCTGTTGGAAGCTAAAAAACAGACCACCGTCGAAATGGAAAATATGGTTAGTTCGGCGCTAACAAGCTGAAAATTTGCGATTGTGCGAAATTTTCGTTGTGTTTGCATTAACGTGGCCAAATGGCATCCTGATGGTGAGGGGAGTTGCCAGAGAGCTCAAGCCCGGAACGTCCATTGTTCGAACCCAACCGTAACTTCTCAACTGCTGTTGACTTGCCTCAGACAATTTTGCAATATCTCATCCCCTCGTGTTTCCATTCAGTTGCGTGGCTGTTATTCATCAAGTGTTGCAACAGTCAAACGTTGTTTCAGTCAACGCCTATTAAATGGTGTGGAGACAGAGGTTAGGCATAAGTTACAGGTAACTTACATATTACAATCCAAGGCTCAGTTTTTAAGGCATCAGTCATCAGAGAACTGGACAATAGATACATTTCTCAATTCGTGACCGACTGACCTGCTTTCCTGTTAATGCGTCATTAAAGTGCTGCTACAGTCTGTACTGCCATGTGATGGATCTAAACACCAGAAAATGTCGAACGTTCGGAGACGCAGTCAACATAGAATAAGGCAAATACAGTGATAATGAAATTACTCGGGTAGGCCACCTTTACTGCAGACGAGCAACCAGACTTGGAAGTCGGGGCTCCCGTTTGATTGTAGTGATCGCAAATTACCAAATTGATTTGCAAATGAGTGTATTTCTCGAAAACAGTCAAGTGGAACATAAGGTTGACGGAAACCCGGAGACGGCGCCTACCTGATGAGCCCCAAGAAGGGCGAAACCGGTCGCGGGCTGTCGACGGATTTTCAGCAACCTTGTGAATAGTTTCCTTTATAAAGTATTTCTCCTTTCGAGGAAACACGTTGGGAGGTCCCCAAGAAGTTAGTGTGAGGAAATGATCTGCTCATATTACGGGGTTGGTAATCACAAGGTAAGATTCCGAAACCAAACAGCTTTCAGTTGGATGAGCGGGAATTTTGCATTCGTCCCATATGTGAAGGTAATCTTTGTTGATAAGGTTGTTTCATTCTTATTGAAACTCACCAACATTGAGTATGTTATAAATGTCCAGCAGGGAACCTCGGACCTTTGGCCTCCTGTTTGGTAGCAATTCGAACACAGTCGTTCGAAATCGAGTTCCGGATGAGCAATGTGATTCACTCGCATTTAGAATGGATGTGGCACCGCTCATCCTTCAATCACATATAGTCTACATCACGTGATGAAATGCGTTCACTGGCCGCACCAACGTAACATCTAAGACGGAAGCTCCTTTTGTCCGGCGGAGTTTCTTATTCCTCTGAGATTGACGTTAGAGTGAGGAGTGGTTGCCCGACAGGCCAATGACAACTTGATGTGTACAATGTGACTAAAGGATGAGTGGCATTTTGCCCTTTTTAAATGAGAGCTACTCATACTCCTTGTCGGGCGCTCGAATTCTCACGCTTGAGTGTTCAGACTACTAGCCTGGAGGTTGGGACTCTGTTTTAAAATGCAGTCCCGTTCAGATAGGAAACTTGAGCCATTGGAATTTTCGTAAGACCTTCATTTTTAACTTCAAGCCAAGTGAACTCGTGGATCAAAGTTCGTCCGTGCTATAGAATGTCAAGGATTTGTACTTTAAGTCACCTATGCGTTTGTAAGCAAAAGTCTCTAGCACAAGAAAACTATTGTGGTTGGTTTCCAAAAGCTGATATATATGGGTGGCGTAGTAGCGGGGGGATAGTAGCGGTCCATCGTGAATTACGTCCGACCAATTGTCTGATCGTATTCTAAAAGACAGTCGTTTCAGTTGCTGCGAGCTCGATCTCGGAATATCCATGGTTCGAACCCAACCGTAACTTCTCAACTGCTATTGACTTGCCTCAGACAATTTTGCAATATCTCATCCCCTCGTGTTTCCATTCAGTTGCGTGGCTGTTATTCATCAAGTGTTGCAACGGTCAAACGTTGTTTCAGTCAGCGTGTAGATAGCGGTTAGGCAGAGGCATTACAATTTGAGGCTCAGATTGAAAGGCATCTGTCATTAGAGAACTGGACAATAGATACATCTTTCAATTCGTGACCGACTGACCTGTTTTCTCGTTACTGCATCGATAAAGTGCTGTGACAGTCTGTACTGCCATGTGGCGGATCTAAACACCATAGAACGCCGAACGTTCGGAGACGCCTTCCACATGGCAACTGCCGTGATAAGCCAATTTGTCTGTCAAATCGCGCCATTGAACTGTGGCAGTACAACAGACTAGCACACACTGTCTTGTGTGCGTGAGCATTCGATACTCCTTTAAGAAACGAAACGTGATGAGTAAAATATTACTCCCTAGGTGCGTACAGGAAACCGATATCCTTGGTATTTCAAAAGTAATCGGACAAATTTGTAGATAAGTTACCTGAATATCTGGAAGCACCTTTGACTGACAGTGCAACTCCTCGGGGATCACAAAACTGAACTGATGGGGAATGGTCATCCGTAATTGGGCTGCGTAGGCGTTCTCCCCCAAGTTGCCCACACCAACTGTCAGGTTGCGTTGTGTCACACGTTCCCGAAAGTAGACAACCAATTTTTCCAGGGCACCCACAGACATGTCCATCATACGCACTTGAAGGTCGGCATAACAGATGTTGTCCGCACCACAAGCGGGATTGGCGAATTGCAGGGGGCGACTGACAAAATGTCGTTCACCTAGAAACGGATGAAGCATCCACGAGTTGACCTCCTTGGGTCCAGGAACATGGGGCATTGCGTTAAAAGCTGGTGTGATTGTTGCATTGAGGAGTATGGGTTTCCAAATGTACGGTCTTACTCGGGCGGACTGAGGCTCAAGCGTTAGTGACAACAATACCATACGGTTCGCGTTCATCAACGTATCTCTGATGATCGTAATGGGAACGACCGACTCTAACAAACCCATCGACATGAAACCATTGCCACCGGCGTTCTGCATATCGCTTACACCCGCCAGTCGCTTGTAGACCAGATTCACAATCGAAGCATCCATGTCAACTGCTACGTGTAGTTTAAACTGTTCGGTCTGGTGCCGTTGAAGGAGACTAGGTTTTCCATGGACGCGGACGCTCAACTGAACTCGAAATTGACACTGCGTTCCACATTCGGTTTCGTCTGGCCCGGACCAGGGTAAAGTTCTGGCCAATGGAAGATCCCATTCAGGAGAATCAAACCAAATCGTGTTACGAGCTCGAAGGAAAACAACCTAAGAATGCAGAGTAGAGATTTACTATGTTAGATGAAGTGTCGAAGGGATCTTTTTACGTGCTTCGTTAATGATAGAACATGTGTGATGATTTTCAAAGCGGTATCCTGTACGATCAGTTCGGGAATTCGAAATTTAGTCATCCAAACTGAGTTACTGTTGCTGACTACTGGACTAACCTGGAGTCTAATTGGTACAGGAAAACAAGTACTTTAGGTTGTATTAACGAGAAGAAAGTGCTCGTGAAACATGTAGTCACTAGTTAGTGTTATACGTAATTTTTAAAATTGCTGGACAGCATTTTTTTCGTTTCATACGATGAATTGGAACAGCTCCACGAATCCGAATGGGGAATTTTCTAGAAAGACGCTGTATGTGCAAGGTATCCGAGTTGAAATGTCAGATATCAGAATGCCACCCAGTTTCTGAGTACTCCCCATCTGTCATAGTTACGACCAGGATGTGGTGATCCTCCGTGTGAGCTCATGCGAATCATAACTCTCTTGAGGGATCCATTCGTGTATTGTGGTTAGGACGCTGTTTCCTTCCGTACAATAGTGCACAGACTGGATCCAGTCCAACAAGAAGTTAATTGAATCTGCAGTGGTTTACGCTGATTCCTGGAATTCCGCTACTTATTGCTTATCCTCGGATATCAAGTGTTTCACATAATTCAAAACAGGTTTATGGGCTTGTTATACGTCTTTGGTGTGGGCCAGCGGTTAAAATACGAACGGTTCGTGGTTCAAATCCAATCTCAGCATTTCGACCGCTCCTCATTAAGGTTGGGCAATATGGCAGTATCCCGGCTCCCGTGCTTCCTCCTGGTGTTATGGCAGCTAGGCACCGAAGGGGTGTCACAAATGGACGATTTTTAGTATTATCACTATTATTGTTATTAACAGGACTGCAACTCGTTTCTTTTACCCAAGTGCGTTGATTTCTTCGAGTTCATTCAACCCTTTGTGAGGTGGACGCATTGTTGTTGCTTTTCCCGTTGCCTGTCTGTCCTATTATTCGATTTGAAAATCGTTATCGATCGATTCATAAGCCGCATGCTTGTGAACTCTTGCAGTTAGATCTCTCAAGGCGATGAGTTGAACAGTGAAATCAACCCAAAATATCAGATGAACGTTGTTCACATGAATTACTAGAACTCATGTAGTAAGGATCACTTTGTGTGTGTGTGTGTGTGTGTGTGTGTGTGTGGAATGTAGCAGAAAGAATGAGACTCCTGGCAATCGTCTGTCTGGGTTGGCAGCCACAGTTATCTAAAGGTTGCATTTTATTATACGGAGAAACCAGACAAGTTGGACTGTTCCATAAACGTCGATTAACATTCGACTTAGACAACAGAAGTCTCTCATTATTAACCAGAGGAACGATAGCTCTCTAATGTCTTGGAGTGGTGTTTCATATCTCGAAGATAACTTAAGGAGAGGGTCACAAAGGAGCCGTTGTGAAATGGAACTTCCACTCGTATGTGGGATTGTTTCACCGGGATTTTGTGGAAGAACTAGTCTGTTTAAACATTTTCTCCCTTCGTTTTTCTCTCCTGATTAATAATGTCCCAACTTAGGTTTGAGTTTCTCGTGCTGGTTGCCTGAAGAAACTAAACCTGTATTGCAATCCATGCCAGACGGACGAAGTGATGAGAACTAATGAAGAGAAGGGAGGACCCGGATTGATCCAGAATACGTGCCCCTCAATTTTCATATCTGTTTTCGATCGACAACCTTCGGGCCTTTCTAAAGTGGTGCATTAACGCCGGACACGTCAGTCATCATCTGTTTAATGCGAAGGTCTCACTGCCACTCCAGAACTAGCATCAACTTTCGGACGACAAATATGGTGTCGCTGAGAATTCCCAACTCGACGGCAGCTGTTTAAAGCCATTATGAGCGACTTGTCGAGAATAGTCTCTACAACCGTGTCTGCACTGGAGTATGTCGGTGTTTGGGGACTCACCGCGGTTCCCTGTGTCTGGTGGTCCCATTTGTGACGCCATCCAGTTGCGAGTGTCATGTGGCTGAAACTCAGGTTTTCTGATTCGTAGCTTTGACCTGCTAGTGAGTAGCCGTCCTCCAAAGAAAGCACCAAGTGGAGGAAATTATTGATTGAATGATGGTATTGCAAGGATATTGACTCCCTTCAGGTGGAGCAGTAAAGGATCTAACCCTGGATGTGGACCTAAATTCAGTCTCCTAGCCTTGGTAGTCACGCCCTTTGTTCACAAGGTTCTGCTGAAATACGATTGAAAAATGTTTAGAGTCAGGTTTTCTTTAACCACGTGGATGATCCAAGTCAACAGTTTCGATTTACCCACTGAAATGGAGACATTCGGACAATAAGGGAAGGGAAGAACTTGCGATACATCACGTAACTGATCACTCTCAAAATCGCCAGCAATCAGATCCGGAGGATGGTTCCCATCCAAATCAATACCGGCAGATAAGCTCCGCCCGAAGCTTTTGAACATTCGGTGGCCTGAATCGTGGGTATCGAAATCTCCGCAGGTTGTGATGGGGGCAGCCCGGGGGAGTTCAGCTGGCCAAATAACCTGATAACTATAGGTAGAGGCAAGATAGGGAAGGCGGAGAATATCCCTGTGCTCGGGATGAGAGAGAAAGAGAGAAAACTTATGGCTTAAAGGCTTCAAGTAATTCACTAGCACGGATTGTCACTGCCTAAGGGACAGCCAACACGGGGCCACAAATACCTAACCTAAAGTAAACGAACGAAATATTTATAAGGTTATTGTTGTTTTGATGAACGGTTGTGCAACTCAGTGTCAGTCCTTGGCTTCCTGCCTCGCCCATTATGGGATATTAAAAGACACAGTAGCTTCAGACAACCCGTTATGGAAACAAAGGGAGATTATTACAGCCGTATTCATAGGGTCATCACAGAATGTTGCTCGCGATAGAGTCTTCGCGAGGGGGTGGACGAAAGGCGTTGAGCTACGGATGCTCGATCAAGATTGACTGGCATTCTGACCAATCAGGGCATGTCTTCGTTTGGTCCGTAACTCGCACGTGACACATCCGTCCAATTGTTCGGTTATTAGGAGCGGCTGGCCTCCGGACAGTTATCAGCTTTCAGTGACAATCCAGCAGTCATCCGGGAATAGGAGGTTATTGTTTCAAACGTACAGGTAAAAAATATATGGTGACATCAAATTTTCTGAGGGTTCATCCGCAACAATCTGAGGGTCATAAATAGGTGCCCCAAATAATGAGGCGGTGTAAGTGAACGACATTCCTTTCTTTCGACTTACATCCAAAATTTCGACATCAGAATGACATTTAAGTGCTTATTGATGGTTGATTTATCGGGAACAAAATACCTCCAAGATCTTCGTTAAACGGCAACGTTGGTTTCTTCAAAGCACTTTGTACCCGATGTTGAATTGGCGCTTACTACCGGAATAATCCAATGCAGAGCAGGGTCTGGATTGAAGTTGGCGGAGTTGTTCGGCACTGACCTAATGAATTTACGGATTACAAGGTATTGTGGACTGCTGTCTAATTCGTTATTTGGGTTGTCACATGAAGGAGAAGTGAAAGAGAGTGACCACAAATAAAGCGTCACACCATCTAGACGTAATACACTACTCACAAGGTTGCTGAAAACTGTCCGACAGCGATTCTACTCCCATCAGGGCTCATCAGGTTGGTGCAGACCCCGGGCTTCCATCGAAGTTTTATCCTAATTGGATACAAAGTCGGCAAAATTCGTCAAATAAGTTGATTTGTACATGAATTTGGTTTTGACGGGCGATTCAACTTAATCTCTCATTCATGATGGCCTGGTGTAGCTCATTCAGCGCCGACCAGAACAGTGTTTCCTTTTGACAGTTATGTACCTCGTTTTTTCTGGGAGACTCCCGCTTCAGGAATCTTCATACGGTTGCAGCGCGTTGTATTTGCATGACGTTTCCCGTTAGAGTGTGGTCCCAATTTGCTCTGGACTGGAAAAGCAGTCCATAGACTGGTAACATCGTGTGTGTCAGTGAATCGAACTGCTAAGCTGGACAGTTTTGGCTGTGAGTCGTAGCATCACGTGATAACCACTCTTGCTCTTTGCTTGGCTATCGAAGCTTCGGTCTGCTCAATCAGTCTAATACCAGGACATTTGTGTCGGGCTTCGGGAAAGGCATACTGTGGTGCATACGAAATTGCCAAGGAGATGAATGTTATCTGTTATGGTATTCAAAGGGGTGGTGAGTTTCTTTCTATGAAGAGCGACGTAGCGAAAAATGTATGTAAAATCTCATCAAACTAACCTGGAATGGTTCGTCTTCTAAAATTGTGTCTTTCTTGCCCAGGTAAATGAAAACCGCACCTTTCTCACGAGTCCCTTCAGGATCAGAACAATAAGGGCAGCTAATTGCCAAGTCTTCTGTACTGTCGCCATCCACGTCGCCCATACTGACCACCGAGTGACCAAATCGCCCTCCGACTGACTTCGGACCGTCCAGAATCACTGGTGGACGACTCAGATAATCAGGCCTGAGAGAGTCGCTGTTCACCAACGTGTTGCTGGTCAGATTAGATGGGAATCCATGAAAGACATACACGCGACCTATGTCGGGTAGCAAACGACCCCACAGCCTATCAACGATATTCGGGTCTGAATCACGCTCCTCCTCTTCTCTCGGTGCATTCAACGTGTCACGTGGCCGATTGGATTTGGCCGATTTCACTGACCAATCAGAGTCGTCCTGATCTTTGTCATCTTTCCGCTCTGTGAAATACGGAGACCCAACAATTATGTCAGCTATCCCGTTGCCGTCCAAATCGGCGGTAGCTAAGCTGTAACAAATAAGCAAGTGGATCCACAAGGTGATCGAAGGTCAGTACTGTAATAGCTGAACTTAAACATTACTTTGGGATTATGTCTAGCGAACTTTCAGCTATCAGGCGTTTTGAGTTGTCTCATCAAACCTAATGCTAAAGTAGAAGTAACTGGAACGAATCGCTCCTACGAACTCATCCATAGAAGAGATTACTGACCATCTTTGGAAACAAGATCGTAATCGGCTGTCCGAATTTCACGAACGGATCCTAAAACTCTTGTGTATAAATCGTCCACCGCCAATCGGCTCAGAAGAAAACCACCATAGGTCACTCCAGACACTTTTTCGGTAACCGCTGATTATGTACCCGTGAACTCTACCCGTCGGTTAGTGTAGATATCACACGCATCAAGCCCTTTTCCGGCTGGGGAACGGTGTCTTTAGGAAGGATTGAAGCACCATCATTCTATCAGCTGACGAAGGACTCCTAACCATTATCAAGCAAGGACCAACCCAACGACACAGCTAAGTATCGCCACTCAGAACGCGGCCAAAGCAAGCAAACTGACAAACAAAATCAAAAAATGAATTAAAGGAATCTCATGAGATTACGAGAGAGGAATATTGGGAACGATGCTTGGTGATTCGGCCACTCCCTGCTTTTACGCGAATACACAGAGGTGAGATACCTCTCTGACCTGGAACGTGACCTACAATCTTACGAAAGAACTATGGAAAAGTTGGAACATCTTACAGGTGGGTCTAAGCACTCAGTAAACAATGCGGCACAATTTTTGGAAAGACTATAGAACGATCAGGACGAAGTAATGGTCGCGCTTGATGTGAGCTCACCATTCACGTCTAACCAGTGAGCCGTCTCACCCGAACCACTGAGCCATCTCGCCTCCTTAATCAAGCAATAAGGATCAAAGCTACAGAGCTCAAAATTGTACGAGAAACAAGATGAGGAAAGCTCGGTTCAAACGAACACAAATGTGATTGGAGTAGGCGCCCAGCAAAGGACCAAATTACCCGAGGGGGCAAGGACACCAGTCGCTAATGAAAAAATAGGACGGTGCAACCAACCAATCAGAGCACAAGGTCAGTCGAGTTAAGAAGAGGCCAATCGAAGCAAGGGACAAAAAATATTGGAAACAGAAGGTACGGAGATAAGCAACCTAATTGGAGGAATGCGGACCGCAACGTAACACAGACACCAAACGGACCAATGAACTGACGGAAACGCGATTGACGAATCATACTGAGATAAAGGATGCCACCCAAATGTTATATAAGGGCACGCAGGTAAGGAACACCCACCCACCCAACTGCGCGCTGATTATACCTCCTCGGTTGGTGAAAAAATGTTTGCAATTGAATTTCTAGGAGAGTGAAAACCATGTGATCGATTACCAGTTGTAAACTGCTGCTGCATCGCATCGGAACTGACAATGTCTCCTATTCCCACCAACTGACAACTAATCCCGATGACGAACAATCTCATTTTTTACAAGTTCACACTGAGCAGAACGAAACCCACCAAAATGTCTCGATGTAACTCCCACCGATTACAAATCTATATTACCCCGGGTGCATGTCGTGCATAAAGGTAGACAGTAAACTTCTTCTCACGGTCACCCTTCCATCGTTCTTACAACGTCAAGGGTTATTTCCGTCCGTGTTGATGTGACTGTCAGTCGGGTGTGGAAATCAATAACCCTATGAGCACGTGTTCTCCACAGGTTGGCAGAATTTTCACACAGATGAATGACAAATAAACCACAATTAACGCATAGGTTTTCCTCGATGACAGCCGTTCCGCTACATACTTCGGATTAGATTATGTACAAAATAAACAGATGAATTTTCATGCAGAGGCTTCCAATCTTGAAGATGTGCACAGCAACTCTCTAGGTATGGGTTTCCATGATATCCGCATAAGTCTATATACTACTCGAATTTATGTACAAAATAAACAGATGAATTTTCATGCAGAGGCTTCCAATCTTGAAGATGTGCACAGCAACTCTCTAGGTATGGGTTTCCATGATATCCGCATAAGTCTATATATCGAACGAATTTTGTGAGTAGAGGAAAATATGACGAAAGCTTTGACTTGGGTGAGTTGATGTTCATCCACCGGTCTGTCACATCCGGTCAGTCGCACGGTCGCATCTCGTGAGATGTGAAACATTCGTGATTTCCCATTCGGATCAAACAGACAGATTCTGTTTTCAGGCCGTCTAACTTGTGTTCCAAATTCTGAGGCTAGTAGGCATCAAGCTAACTTTGACGGTAAGTAACCCGAAAATATCGAAGATATAACAGACCACTCCTTCGCTTTTGTTTCTGGGGTTATTCAATTCGCAACATCGAGTGTCTCGTCCGAAGTGAGAAAATCATGTAGGGGAGGTTGAAGTGTCAGGTTTCTGAAACAAGGACATTTTGGTCACAGCTCGAGTCACTTGTGTTGTGTTACATCTACTTATGTGACAAAAACAACAAGTGTCTTAATTTCCACAATCAACCAAATGTGAAACCCTCCCGGCGGAGCTGGTGTCGCTGTGTGTCCAATTGTTTTCAACTGAATCTAAGCTTCCACAGACCACTGAAGCCGGCACTGCCATGGTAGAACACTTCGGTTCTGTTTTTTTTCGCGTGATCCAAATCACACGGTTGTAGTTTTCAGACCTTCAGTTTATATTTTTATACACTTCCCATTTTACCATCCACAGGGGCGAGATGGCCCAAGAGGTTAGAGCACGAATTTACTCACCGGAAGGTCCATGGTTCGAACCCAACCCCTACCTCTCGACTCCCCCTGTCTAGGCTTGGGCAACCTGGCAGTATCCCAGCCCTCATGCAACTCTCGGGTGGCATGGCAGTTAGGCACCGAAAGGGTGCTACAGCTGAACGATATAT
>NW_008752022.1:101674-163840 GCF_000715545.1 Opisthorchis viverrini
GGAAATTTCACCGGCGAGAGAGCATGAGATGCAGACGTTTTTCTGCAATACTATAAATTGATCAATGCGTGCTGAATAGCCGGGTAAGCGTGCTTCAGACAAATGGGGCCATATCATAGGAGACAGCAGAACTGAACACACGATTTATGCTCGAAGCCAGAATAAAATTGCTACTTTACTACTGCGGCTGTTCAAGAATCATTCATGAAGCACGAGCACCCAAAATCTCTTGATTTAAAACAAACATCTTATAAGTTCGGAGCACACAGAAGAAAAGACGTGTAAATTTACTCAAAAGCAAAATCCACGCCAAAACACATCAACACGTGTGATTGAGCTAACTTGAAATGTAGGCTCCCGCTCAAACGTGCTTTTCCTGCAAACTGTGTCTTTTGAAAACCTGAGAGGATATCAGCAATATTCCTACCGAATGGTCAAACAAACCCCATGGAGAAGCGCTTTGGGAAAGTTACATACCACAAAGCAAACAAATGAATTGTTACGACAACAGTTTTCTGTGCACGGGTACAACTCTGGGAGGATAACTCGGAACTTAGACATCTAGCGGAACTAACAATCCGCACTAAATAGACCTCAATAACACGTCCAAGTTTGTTCAGCGAAACACTATATGTAGCCTCAAACAACGCGTGTTGTCGTCATTGAGAAACTTCGAAATCAACACACATTTTACTGTCGAAAAAGTGACCTGAGTATTTGTGAGTTTCGTTCAAATAGAATATGGTCTCCTTAAAAGGCAGAAAATTATCTACAGAGAACTACCCGAATGCATAATTCAAATATTTGTGTCCCGCCTGCTGTGAGAAAGTTCAATCGGAATCACAGATTGTGTATAACCATAACGATAGCAGAATGCGAAAACTATCTCAAACGTTTGAAATACCCATGTATGACACAAGTCATATATGTGTAAGCTATATATATATATATATATATATATATATATATATATATATTCCCATCCGCCCCATATTAGTTGCGCATTTCCGAGTCATGGAAACTCCATGCCTTTGATAAGTAATGTGTCATATTTCACGTGAACCCGTGCCCGACGGGGAGCTCCATATTAGTTGCGCATTTCCGAGTCATGGAAACTCCATGCCTTTGATAAGTAATGTGTCATATTTCACGTGAACCCGTGCACCGACGGGGAGTCTACAAAGTCACCGGATCCAAGGTAAATGGCGCTACTTGTCCGTCTTCTTACTTCACATACGATCAACGAGGTAACCGCCAAGCTGCGGTTCACATCACGTCCTAAGTCTTGCATTTTTCAAGCAAACGAAAGCACTCCACATGTCATGGATTAGTCAAACAAGTATTCTGTTTTTCATGTTATCTTAAAAGCACTCTTGGGAATGTGACCATGCCAAGAACAACAACGTCGGTAAACGGTGAACTTCATGCATCCCATTTAGGGGGCTGGCTTTGTCTCCCCACGTGTGGGCAACCCAAAAAGCTGACTTCTATTATAGACATAGCACACTACTCATAAGGTTGCTGAAATGGCTTCGCAGCCCAAGACCGGTTTCGTCCATCTTGGGATTGATCGGGTAGAGTCAGCCCCCAATTTTCCGCCTCCATCAGTGTGTTATACTTAAGCCAAAATTTGGAAGAATTCACCGAATTCAGATTTGATCGGAAACTTAACCGAATCCAGATGAACCTCGCATTTATGACATCCTTCAAATGAAGAATGAAGGCAGCCTCATGTTCCGCCGCAGCACTGTGTATATCTGACGCACTACTTGTAAGGGTGCTAAAATCGTTTCAACAGCTAGCGATCCGTTTCACTCTTCCTGGGGATCATTATTTGGGAACTGCCAACCGTCAACCATATGTTTCGCTTGAACCGAATTAGTGTGCAGATAGGCGTATTTGGTGAATTCTACAGGATTCAAATTCAAGTGGAAAATAAGGTTCTGGGAAATTCGGAGTCTATCTCTGCGTGATTGCTTTCAAGAAGGGTGGGACCGGTTATGGGCTGTCGAAGAATATTCAGCAAACTTATGGCTGGTATGCTACTTCAGGAAAGTGTACCGCGATGTGTTCGAATATTGTATCAACTGAAACGTGGTGGAGTCTGGGGCAGCATATTCGGTTAAAGAGGGATTTAGCTGGATTCAGTTGAGTATTCCGTCAAAACCGAATTTGTGTGCAAATGAGAGGATCTGACCAATTCCTACTCATACACATTTAAGTAGCATAAAGGAAGCGCACAATGATAAGAGCATAGAGCTGCGTACCTTTATATCCACCGGCTGCCAGAGCAACTCAGAACGTGGTATTATGAGTTCATTTAGCAAAGTCTTTTCTTCTGATGGGGACGGGAGCAATACCATTACTTCCACCGCAAGAAGCTCTACTAACCTGGCTGTTAACATTCTCAGACTGTTTTCAAACCTGCTTGCACGGATGAATCGTTTCAATTAGATGTACAAATGGTTCTAAAAGGCATTTGGTTTGTTCAAACAACCAGCTGGCTTACTGATAGTAGTCAGCAGTTTTTTCCAGTGGTTAGTGATCACAAGTTCGATCGAATTTTCGTCAACTGACCTGGCCCGATCGTCTAGTCTTCCTCTGTGAACCTTAGGTATTCGTACAAAAACGTTGTGACCATTCAGTAAGAGCCACATGATTGTGTAAGCTTAAAGCTGATTAAAACAGGTTTCACAACCAATCCTTTCAGCATGTGGCAGAGTTTTTTCTGTTAGATGACATTTGGGCATTCAAAACACGGAAGAGATGTCCTAAAGTGAGTGCAAGTGATCGATCGGATGGGTCTCTCGCGACTGTTTGTGGTCATCGGAATCAAATATGAAGACAACTCGAAAGTGCGTCCGAACACATGCAGAGATTCACAGAGAGCAAATCACTTTACTTATGGATTCCTGTAACTGAGTGTAATTTTTTCCCTCTGGATGCATTTGAAAACAGGTGGGATGTTCAATATTTTGGAAAACGGTTGAAACCGACTGAATGGTCATCGTTTTCGGAACATAAATCTGGCAGTTTTTCCCAAACTTTTCCGAAAACGGGATCTTTTTCCCCTCCAACAGAGGGCGCAATCAGACACTCCATAATGTTACCTTGTCTAGGTGCTTCCTAACTGATGTGGCAGTCCACAGGAATTCTGCTCTCTGTCTTCATCGCTTGGTTTACAAGAACTCAGTTGCTTTTGGATATTTTCAACAATCTTCGTGAGCATCTGATGAACTTTTTTACTTCCACTCATTGTATGCTTTAGATACTGAGTATCTTTGCATAGGTTTGCCACGGCAACCTCAAGTGTATCACCAAGATGGAACTGTGATGAATGACCTTGGTCATTTATCGCTGGGTGATTCAATGAAACTTAAACCAAAGGAATCAGCTTTACATTACTGTCGTTTGAAGAGTCCTCATCCATCCAGAAGCAATTATTCTGGTGAGTATACACCATACAGATAAAGAACTGGACGGAAGTTTCGTCACATCACTCAAGCGCGAACACCTTGACTTGTTCACACGTGGAAATCCAGATGTGTTCAGCATGCTCTGGTGGACTAGTCGTGACACTTTCGTTTCGCATGTCAGATGTCCGGAGTTCGAAAACCGGTACGACCGAAAACAAGCGTTACCGATCAGAGCGAAACTCGAGTTCAGTGTTTCTCTCTCCCTTCGGTGTGGGAGCAACACAATAATTGCATTAGGACAGAAGGAAGAGGAATGTTCGAATTTGAATTTGAATTCTACACATGCCACAACCACCTACAACCAAAAAAATCAAGTTGCATTAAGAACCGTTTTTTAACATGCCTGACATTTTACAAACCCCTAATTGTGGTTAATTGGTTAGTGAGCTGAAAGTATTCCATATAGCACGAAATGTGTCTTAATTTGGCAAGCCAGCGGGAGAAGTGTCGATTCTACACATGACCTTTCAATTCACGCCGTGAAATGCCAAGTAAATCTGTTCATGTCTTAATAATGGTAAGGTGGATGGGAAGAGAGGTAACTGCCGGCAAACCCCGGGGTAAATCGCTGCGGTAATGAGTCTGTCTTCGATACTAGTCTGGTACACGTCGATTACGTCACTTCTGGCATGGAAGTTCTAGGTGGTAATTAGGAATTTCGAATGAGGAGAATTCGAACCACTTTCTTTCTCTACTGTCTCGGATGCTGAGTAATTGGTCTGTTGGCGTCGAACAGGGGTAGGGGGTGGGGGTAGCGACAAATGTTTGAAGTGGTCTACCAAGATGTACGAACCAGTTGCATTCCTTTGTTCAGACGAACTACATCCTGCTACGAGGTTGGATTTGTTTTCGTTTTCATGTGGAAAACTGTCACTAATCCTAAGGGTGATAATCTTTCAGGTTTCAATTCCGGTTTCAGAAAGGTAGGTCGAACATACGAAGAAATCTGATGCCTCTTTGAACACAAACTTTTCGACTGTGTTCGCTCATCCATTTTCAATCGGGGAGGGGAAATTCTCCTGTTTAGAAGAAACAGGGAGTTACTAGGACCTCTTCCACTTTCATGGGAAGAATCTTACCTAAAAACACAATCAGGAGAAATATAAAAATGCATACTATGGTGTTCTTAAGCGCCAACTTTCAGACCTAATCATAACTGCGACCTGCAACAGTGCAGTAGATCTCGAAAAGTGTACTCATTTAATTCAGCTGTTGAGTCAGCAAACTAATTCGGAAAGCATACTATCATGTGACTGCACGATTATTGATTTTCATGTGATTCCACATCCCCGGTGGATTTGAAGTTAGGCTGAAAACAACAACAGTAGAAGAACGAGTTCCAATCAGAATGTGCAATGTGTAGCAAAAAACCTCCAGTAATTTGTTCCACGTGTGCTGTTCTCTTATTTCAAAAGGCAAAAGAGAGATTGCCCACTGTACTGCACAAGTGTTGCAACGAATCTTGCATTGTCCTCACCCTACTCGACCACCACTGGTCGAGTAGGTCGACCAGTGTCGACCACCACCCAGTTTCTCTTGAGATCTGTCTCAACATTAGGCGGGAGCAAGTAATGTCCAGTTCGTTTCAGCTTCGGACGTTTGCCATTGAAAGAAAGAGATTCCAACAGGATAGAAAACAAGAAAGATCCGCGGCCTCTGAAAGATACCTATTAGTCATTAACAGTTCCTCTGACATCCAAACCGGTCCTTATCCGGCATATGCGATTTCCTCTGGGGATAACTTTTGTGTTAAAATGTTGCATTATTGTGAACACATGCTCACATCAAAGACTACCATCATAAGCTGTTTTACTCTTGTTGGACGCTGTTTTAATCAATCTTCCTTCGTAATTTACGGTAAGAATTCAGCTTTACATCTATGACTCAGCAAGTTATGAGGTTGTGTTTTTTGGAAACTGGTGCTTGTCCGGTTTTCAGCATTCCAGAAAGCGTTAACGGAATACACGAGGGGTACTTACGCGGTATTTTTGCGCCCGTTGGATGCACTCTTTTGCCTTACGATTGAGCGCACTGCAAATATAACACACAACCTCCGAAACATAGTGGAAGTCGAGGACCCGGGAGCTAGTAAGTTTAGCTCGTTTGCTAGCGACAAACAAAGCACCGGTAGCCCAGTCCAGCTTTGTCTAAGGAACTGGGAAAGCATCTGCAGTCCTCTCTCATCAACTTGAAGACAATCCAAAGGTGACCAACTCTTCGTATGACCGACTTCCTCCTCCTCCAGCCGAAGATGGGTTGGCCACCTTCCGGGCTCTACTGGAATATGGAGCGCTGTTGTGTAAAATGTGGCAGTTTGTAGCTGATGAATTCGGCAGGTCCTTACCACTCAGAACATCTACAACTCTCGCCGAAAGCGCTCATCCGCCCTGTTGAGTAAGTGGGGATAGTAGCGTTCCTTTGTAACAGATGATACGCCTTCGGTCCTCGGGAAGCTTCGCGAGTCCGGACGGGTGCATGTGTTGCAGATCGATGGATCTAACCACCACTGAAGCTGAAATGATGCGCAGTACTATCAAAATCACTCAAGTTTTTTTCGCTCGGGTGTGTTTACTGAATTTTCGCGCATATCCATTCACTGTCACAAATCAATAGACACGTGATGAGGTAATTCTGTGTCTGCTGGGTGTCATGCCGTAGTGCGAACCATTCTGAATTGGTCTACGCTAGAGCTCATTACTCAGACCGATTAACTGTGCTCTCGATTCTAGAAGTGAGAATCGAAAAGCATATTGGCTTGTGGTATACAAATAACTTGTATCCAGAGACGACGCACTGCTCGAAAGTGAGTGACCCGAGAAGAAGCCTCGAATGTTCTGGAAGAGAGGTGGGACTTCTCTAGTTTTGAAAACGGCATGACCTCAAACTTCATGCTAGTTGACAAAATGTACCCTCGGCTCGATCACAAACCCCCACTAGGTTTCTGAAAATCACATTAAAGTTAACTAGTTTGGGCAAATTTCGCGCAATACAGTCATTATACATTAAAGGAATATCAGGAACGACCGGAACACCAAATCCCCGACGCACATTGTCTCAAAATTCCACAAAATACTGCTGGGGGGCTCTTTTCCTTCCAAGTTTTGTTCCTCCAATTTTTCAGAGCCTCCAATTAATGTTGTAAATACATGGATCACATTTCGAAAACTAAGAGTGGATTTTTAAGTCAAAGAAAGTCATAACTCCGCAAGAAGACAGCCCCACCTGGTGACAACCGCAGCGATTTGGGCAGCCTTTGTATTACTCCTCAGAAGGATAGAGCATAGGGCACACTAAATTTATTTCATTTCATGAACTGCACCCAAGTTAGAAGACGCCCTAAACCATTCACCTACTCAGACAAAGGTTTTGAAAAGGCTTCCTTCTGCGGTTATTGAAACGTTCTATTGAATTCTAAATAGGCCAATTGTCAAAACGCGAACTTTACTGATCGGGAGGTCCGTGGTTCGGACCCAATCTCTGCCTCTCGACTACTCCTGCTTGGCCTTGGCAGCTTGGCAGTATCTCACCTCTTGTGCACCAAAAGTGTTTCTGATGAACGATTATTTATTATTATTATTATTATTATTATTATTATTATTATTATTATTATTATTATTATTATTATTATTATTATTATTATTATTATTATTATTATTATTATTATTATTATTATTATTATTATTATTATTATTATTATTATTATTATTATTATTATTATTATTATTATTATTATTATTATTATTATTATTATTATTATTATTATTATTATTATTATTATTATTATTATTATTATTATTATTATTATTATTATTATTATTATTATTATTATTATTATTATTATTATTATTATTATTATTATTATTATTATTATTATTATTATTATTATTATTATTATTATTATTATTATTATTATTATTATTATTATTATTATTATTATTATTATTATTATTATTATTATTATTATTATTATTATTATTATTATTATTATTATTATTATTATTATTATTATTATTATTATTATTATTATTATTATTATTATTATTATCTAAGTGAGATAGGAACACTGTCGGAAAAAAGAGGCCAAAGCGGCATAGTCGACTATGAGATTGAGGTTAGTAGGTCGTGCAAACCATGGGGTGTGTGGTATAAAAATTGCAACGTATAATGTATACAGTCGTGTAAGTTGGGACTGGTGTGAAAATGACGCCCGACTTATTTGTGTGTGACGTTATGTGAACGACTGGTACCTCCCGATCTTCGAACTGAACCGTCGAGTTCCACACAGGCACTTGTGCTCTACCCGATTTCGTTTGGTAGGAGGAAAGAGGTTTTCAGATCTAACACATGAATTACTATATATTGGGCACGCTCTCTGTGTCGTATTCGATACGCAACCCAGTAACGCTAACCCACTGGTTCGAAGCTAATGCGAGGAGTACAAGCGATCACTAATGGTACAATACAGTTGAAGCAACCCAAGAGTGTCGGCCATGTTCGGCTATTCAAAATTTCGATTATCTACTCGGTAGATAGCGGCGAGAAACCCATGATGCCCTGATTTTTCACTTCATCACAGATATATTGGAGGACTATAAGTCTTTCGGTTGAGGTGATTTCACCGCGCTTCTTGTATGATGGATCCTCATGCTGTGTGAACCAAAACTTGTCGCTTTGCCATGCTGAGCGGCAGAGACAAGCATTAGTCACTCTCATCTGCCTATCACAACTGTCCATCAATCATCAATGACCTCAATCAGCTGTTTGCCTAAACACTGATTGGTCTACTCTCGGTGTCGACATTCCAACCGACCAATCGATGTTTGAGACCACCTAATCGTGTTTACAGTTTCTAATCTATGCACATTTTTCTGCTGCATCTGTTACATAGAGCACCTATTGATCCAGCTGCCGATGACCGCTGCCAAGTCGTCACGCTCAAAAGATCCACCTAACTCGAGCTGAATTACAGTTGTTCCTAAACGAGTCAGCTTTCTTCAGGTTCACGATATTCCATAAGCTATCCCCGAACAGACTGACTCTGCACGCCTTACGTCCAGTTGAGTCTATACAAATGTAATCGAACAATCTATTTTCGAGATTCACTAGGTGAAAGAAGACTAATTTTTCTCCAACGGCATTCGTTAGTGTGGCTCCAATGCGACTCCTTATTTCGGCTTTTCGGAATAAATATTCATCTTGTCCACTACAAGCGATGCAGACTACAATCTAGTTTGTCGGATTGGGTTCACTAGCATGCTCTGCAATCCATTCCATTGGACTCTTGTTCACGTGACTCTCACTCAAGAAAGCAGGGTCGTGTTAAGTATCACTGTTTTATAGCTGCCGTCATTAAGGCTGATGATAGTGGTGACAACTGTTCAGCCCTACGTTAACCGTTATTCACTAGGCCGTGGTGACTCGCCCAGGACACCAAGGTCTAACGCCATTGCCTAAGGCAAGTTAGCAACAGAGAGTAACTAGGTTAAACTCAGTGACGGCAACCCTTGCGGGGTTTCCTGATGTAGGTGGTCCGGACGTTCAGACAAGCCATCTTTTACCTAGACAACATAGTTTAAGGTCAATGAATCAAGCGAATGTGGGGCGGTGGACCTGTAACAGTGCAACGTATCACGTGCGAAGCGAGCTAGGTAGCAACCACGGCTAAACTCATATGACCCTATGGAAGTTAGGTCATAGGCACATGCATGTGAAGTTTGTGTTTACGTTTCGGTAACTACGACAAACGCGAGTTAAAACAGTCCCATAAACCACGGGATGGCGGCATGTAATCGATGTGCGTGGAATGATAGAACGACCGCGTTTTGCTCGCCACCATCGGTTCTACCCAACACACGTCCACAACAGGGTGGGGATGATGAAGAATAGGACACCAACTTTTTCCAGTAGATACTCACAAGAACATTATAAGATCCCCATATGTCACCGCAGATTGCGGCAAATGGGCTACCTAGAAAAACCAAACTTAATTTCAATACGAAATGGTCACGCATTTAAAAAGATGTTTGTTCGGCTTTGATTAAGTGACTCTGATCAACAACCGTAGCCTCTGAGTGTGAAACCTGAATACATGCAGATATCGAGGTGCTAAGGGCTTAGAAATGGAGCGGTTGAAATAGCCTGTTCCGTTGGACTACACGGATCTTTGTGTGTCGTTCTGGAAACAATCTCACCAAAAATAGGGACTAATCGAAGTGAATGATGCTGGAGCAAAATGTTTGGAAAGCAATTTCCTTAGAAAGATGGTTTTACCAAAAATAGGGACTAATCGAAGTGAATGATGCTGGAGCAAAATGTTTGGAAAGCAATTTCCTTAGAAGAGATGGTTTTATGCCTTCAGAAACATCCAAACTTTCCCACTGTTATTAGCAGTTTCAGTAAGAATGAACGTTCCCTCCCCTCGGTAGGAGGATCACGAGTTTCAGCTTGTGGCGATATACACATCATACGGAGAAGAATCGCTGTGACTGCGCAATCCGAATAGGATCGTAGATGTTGTCTGTGTTCTCCAGGAGATCAAGGCTGTGTCAGATGTAGTATGCAGTATCCTACACCAAATTGGATTAATCGATAATCGATAAAAGCGCCACACATCGATCATGAAGACGCCAAAAAGAATACATCTACATCAAAAGAGGTCAAGTAGCTAGTTCCTGCTAAGTTTTGTCAGTACGACCAAAAGTTATTTCATTATTGCCACTTCAAACTAACAAACTCTTACTATAGTGCTCGTAAAAATGACGTGCTTGTTAAAGGAGTTCCCGACAATCCCAGCTGCTTTCCGCTAATAGTTATTGATCGACTGAGGAGATTTTTCTTCCTTCTGATCTGGTGGGCTGGACCAGTCAGGTGTACGAAACATGATTACAGCGGGTACCTCTGTGGCTCCAAAAGGCCATTTACTCCCTGTGTCCAGGTAATATCTAACCAATCATTAAATATTTCCCCGGCCCTCCACCAGCTCTTTATCAGAGCAAGACTGTTTGGCAGCTCACCACTCTCACTTGAATAGTACTCATCCTCTCCAGGCAAGATTATTCCGCCGAGTCCACACCAAAGGGCAGAAGCGCTGGATTCGAGTATTACTGTTGTCAAAGCTTGTCACTAGTGCATATCTGTCGGGCTTCGAACTCCGGTCATCTGATATGTGAGGCGACCTTGTTACCACCACTACCACACCAATGCACACTAGACACACCTGGCTAGCTACATTCGATCGTAGTGTGGGGAGGTCTTGTAATCAATCTATAGGTGGCTCAGAGGAAAATTAATTTCACAAGATTAGTGAAACTTCCATTCGAAAAATCGTCGCTCAACGAGCCAGCCAACACGTGACCACATGATGTAGTTTCCATAACTGGAGGATGGGCGTCGCGTTATGCTGTCGAAATGAAAGCTAATCAATCACACTGTTGTTCAGCCACTCGAGAGAGAAGGCTAATGAGCTCAACCACCGGTAGCGAGTTCAAAACTTCCCTCTGGTGTTTTGTGCAATCCTTCTGACGAAACAACTGCACATGCTTCTCGGGTTTTCAGCAAACGTTGACTTCACTTACAGGACAATTGAAATTATGCCTTAGTTCAACAAATTAACATTAGATATCATCGAGAGCTGGAGGGGGTCACTTTTGAATCCCTATTCATCGTCCGGTTTCTTTCTAATAATCGGCAATTTCAGGAAAGAGATTACCTAGCGAAGGTGTCCCATTCGATATCACGCTGAGCTAATATCTTTCGAGCCAACTGTGAAGATGAAATGCCTCGTGGTGTAATGACCCAGGCCGATATGTAATGAAGAAGAGAATGACACATTCACAACATGTAACCTCGTCCCTCAAGTTACACCCATTCATCCTTCAGCACTGCAGGAGTTGTAGCCCAGTGCATTACCCACAAGGTCACATTGTGTGTAGTGCATTTTCCGCAAAATATCCCATAGAACGTGAAACAATGCAACCCTTTTGGACCATTACGTCTAGGTATCTGGCACGGTTTCCATTTGTACCATAAGTCGTCCACTGTTCCCATTACGTGACTGGACAGTGAGAGCATCACTGAACGTAGTTTTGTTGGCCAATTCGTCAGAATCGCTAAGACTGGATTGTGGCCCATGTGTTTGCTGTCTACGAAGATATTCAAAGCGGTTGTATAGAGCATGTCTCCCGAAACTGTCATTACCTGCCGCCTGGAGGTACACGCTGTACTTTACATCTTCAGCATGCTAGCAATAATGTCAACGCCGCACCTCTCTCTACGCCATTTTCCATGCGTGGTTGGGAGGAAAATCGTTCACGGACTCAAATCTTTAGGACTTGTATCATGGCTTATTGCACTCTAATGAAATTGTTAAACCATGTATAGAAGTAGCGAACCTGTAGAGCCCGGAATAATTGGATTGATTCTTTGACAAAAGGCGTCATGTGTATATTGAGTCCAGTTAGTCCGACATGAACTGAAACCTTGGGTTACGTTGCTAATCGAATCCAATACAGTAGGCCAAACGGCAAGTACGATTTTGCCAAACGTTTTCCAGTGGCTAGGAGTTCTTGCTCCGTCCCACACCAGCACTCTAATGCATGTTGTCGACACGTGATCAAACAGTGCGAATCACGTGTCACTGTCACGTGTACGCGCAACTCATTCAAGCACGCCACGGTGGGAGATGAGTCATCGACTGCCATGCATGTCTGACAGAGTTAAGCAATAAAAAATATTTTAACAAAGTTATGCAAGCTAGTTGATCCAATCGCCTTAATGCTTTGAGAGGATCTAAAACGAAACATCTGGTCATTGGTTGTGCCGTTTTTTTCCTCGGTACGTTTGTTTCGTTGATTGACCTGCGGCTGAGTTATCGCCAGCTAGCCGTCCATAGAATGACTTCTATCCAATCCGATTGTTCGTTCCACAATCGACTGATTTCGATATGCGGTAGCTGACCATCCAGCACACCGGAGGAAAGCGCTAATGGTAAATTTGCATTAGTGATTCTGGAAATCAAGAGATATTAGGACAGGTGGTCCGCCCGACAATATCTTGTTGGCTCATCCGTCGAGGACTATTTTTTACCCTCACATGATGAGATCGCATTGCACGTGTACCAATGTTGGCGGTGAGATACGTGTGGCTGTATGGAACAAGACTACCCGAAAAAACACTGGGGATGTAAGTATTGACCAGGGTGCCGTGTCCTGGTGTGAATGAATTCCATGCGGAAATGCTAAGGTCCCTTAGAATATTTCAAAAAACTCTATTGCGCGAAGCAAGAACAGAGTACACTCTACGCTGATATCGCTTAGCCTGAGGTCGAATTTAAAAACTAGTCGTCGGTAGAGTGGTATTCTCGCAACTGAGGTGCACAGCACAAGCAGCAAAAACATGGGGATGCTACGACCCATCTCATTAAAATGCTTCGGTGATCATGGGACTTACCTGTATCCAAAGAAGCTTCCTATGTGCCCCCACTGATCCTTCAGATAAGTGATCTACAAAAGGGAAAATACAGGTCTGCCACAGATGTTGGCCGAAAGTTTTGAGGAGTATGGGACAAGACAGCCTTGATCCCGCTCAGCAAGTGAAACCAACTAATATTGAAGCATTGCAAAAACAGCGTAGATTTTCAATCACGTGGAAAATACTTGAAACCGATTGGGTAGTCATCGTTTTCGAAAACGTTTGGTGACAATCGGTAGATTTATTGCTGGGCAACGTTTCGCTTTTGACAGAAAAGCTTCGTCAGGCCAAGTGACTAGGTTCGAGGTTGATCAAGATTTAAGGCGGAAGGAGAAACAATCAGCTAAATCAAGCAAAATCTCTGTTGGGTGTCGACCGAGGGATTTTAGTGTGTTGGAGTGGTTGAACAAGTGTTGGGTCGGTGGGGAAACCTACATGTGTTTGGGTCCTGCCTAGGGTCTAGTTCTTCTGGTTCGGTTCATTTGATGGTACCTCTTTCTTAGCAAAATGATAGAACCATCGCGTATGCAACATTAGATGCTTAAAAGCACAACTTCATTCCCAGCTCCCTGATTGTGAAGCCACCGGATACGTCAGCTGCTTCTGCTAAAATTGCTTTGTCAGCAGCCAAGTCATTCGTCAAGCAGAGGACCTACCTAACCATCCAGCGTTTAACCGATGTACGCTGCCACGCCAGTCAACTCAGCCAAAATCTTCAGACCGCAATCTCAACCACCGACTTCCAGATGCTCAACACCAAAGCCACAGAAGTGAAGCTTGCACAGGGCCGGCAATGCAAGGATAGGCAGATCCCTAAGTTCGAACAACTGCTTTCCATGACTCAGGGCCCCAAAAAAGTCATAGAAACAAAGAAACCATCCACCAATTACTGTAGTGTAGTTAATTTGTCAGATAGACCACTGAGTGAAGACGAACGCTGTCTGTTAGAAAAGGGGCTAAACTTCGCTGTGAGCAAAAAAGTAATAACAGCGGAGGAGATAATTCCTAGTGTAGAGTCAGTGTTTCAAAAGCTTCCTTCAGCGGAAGCTGAGAAGCTACGGATACAACCGGTCACAGTCCTGAAATCCCAACAGCCGGGAGCTCCAAATATTGCACCATCAGAGCGGAGAGCGTTGAACACACTGAGACAGGTAGATAGTATTGTCATTACCAAGGCCGATAAGGGTAAAGCCACAGTAGTGATGAATAAGAGCGACTATCTTCAAAAAGTCAGGCAACACCTCGCCGATGGACCCTACCGACAAATTACCGGTAGCAGTATTACTTCAATAATGAATAAGAGTAAGGTTGAAGTTGGGAGATATTTAAGATGCGTAATAAACCATTTGGGGCAATGTAAGTGGTATCGGTTGTATCCAAAAAGTGCGATTCAACCGCGACTCTACGGACTGCCAAAAATCCACAAGGCAGATGTACCGATAAGGCCAATAGTGGATGGTATAGGCGCGCCGCCGCATGAACTGGCCAGATTCTTAGCTAGTATACTAAAACCGCTCACGGGGAAATCAAGCACCTTCATTAGGCATTCGTATGACTTTGCCAACAAGGTCGCAGGGCTTCCTTTGGAGATGGACGAAGTCCTCGTGAGTTTTGACGTAATATAAATGTACACAAACACCCCTAGGGCAGATGCTCTGGAGGTAACTAAGAGGTTGTTACTGACAGACACAACACTCGGGGAACGGACACAGCTCTCGGTGGATGAAATAGTTGAGGGCATAAGAGTGTGTTTGAATCTTGATAAGTTTGTTTTTGACACAACTGTTTACTCACAAGAACAAGGCCTTGCAATGGGATCTCCAATATCCCCAGTTTTAGCCAGTATTTACATGCAGGACTTCGAACAAATAGCTTTGGCCGGATATCATTGTCCACCCAAAGTTTTTGGCGTTATGTTGACGACACGTTTGTTGTGATCAAACGAGACAACGTAAACAGCTTCCACGACTATCTCAATAGTTTAAACCCACACATTAAGTTTAGCGTGGAGATAGAGTCCACATCGGGCACATTACCCTTTCTGGGCTGTATAACACATAAGGTTGGTGGGAAATTGAAAACGACTGTCTACCAGAAACCAACAGACACGGGGACCGTCTTAAGCTATTCATCAGCACACCCAAAGTCCGTGTACGCCAGCATTGTCTCATCGATGTTTCGTCGAGTTAGAGCGCTGTGCACAGAAGAGATCGACCGGACGGCAGCTCAAATCGAGATTGCCAACAAACTTCAAGAAATAGGATACCCAGTGAGTTTGATTAGGCGACAACTAAGGAAGATATTGGCTCCAGTATCTAGACCCAGTAAGGAATGGATTGGCACAGCAGTCATTCCATATAAAGCAGGAACATCGGAGGTTATTCGAAGATTGTTGAACTTAGCCAACATTCGAGTAGCTTTTCAGAAGGGAAAAACGCTACTCTCAGTTTTGGTGCAATTGAAAGATGCCCTGCCGGCTGAAAGGACTAGGGACTTTGTGTACAAAATTAACTGCAAAGATTGTGCTAAGGTTTATATAGGACAAACTTCCAGGGAATTGCACGCCAGAATTGGTGAGCATACAAGGATTAACAAACCACCAAGGAATGCAGAAGAATACCAAACGCTGGTCAAAGACTCAGCGATGGCGGCACATGCCTTAGACACGGGACATAGAATAGATCTGGAGAATGTGGAAGTCTTAAGACGGGGACTGTGATTCACACCACAACGGCTGATACCCGAGGTGGAAATCACTAAGCATCACAGCGTGAATAGAATCGAGGGTGTGGAGCTAGCGAGCGTATGGAAAGCGGTTTTAGATAAGCCGAGTTGAGACGTGACGGTATGGTTGTCAATTCACTTAGGATCATTAGAATAAACCGGGGAATGGGGGTGGAAACCCCAACCGACCAAAGGTCACAGCATCCCTCTTACACAACTTTCTTAGCACTAGCTCACCCACAAGACTAACAGCCGATTGTCACCAAACTTTTTCGAAAGCGTAGATTTTCTTTCAGGAAAACTGCTCATAAGTTTTCTGAAAACTCTTCGATAGCTCACAACCAGTTTCATTCTTCTTTGGGCTATTCAGGCAGACGTTTCATACTAGACATACGGTTTGTTTGATCACATTTGACGTGGTGACAGCTCAAAGAAAGCGCGTTTCGAGGCATTTAGATGGCCGAATTCTCAATAGGCTACCAAATAAGATGCGCATTGAAAACAGGGAAGGATCGTGCTAAAGAGTGCGATGCCTGCATATCGAATCGATTTCAAGGCTTAGTACTAAACCCTTCAGGTAATATCTCACTTGGTCTCAGGTGGTTCGTGTGCCGAGGCCGAGTTATTAATTTAGTGTGTCACATGATTGACAGATGAGTCATACCCGCTTTGCCCACACCTGTCAATCAGCTGTGGCGCGTTACTCACCAACCCCACATGAACTTCAGGCTGTTTCCCAATTGGTCTATCCGTTATCGTTTTGTAAAGTGAATGTAACGATCCGCTAAAGTCACCTTACAGACAGCTCGAATTCAGTCTATCCTGTTTAGTTGGGGATCACGGTAACAGTGTGGTGGGTTTTTATTCTGACTAGTTCAATCACTGTGTAGTTAGGTACCACAGGGACCAAAGAATTACGACGGAATCAATGGTCTTTGGCAGATGACTCAAATTTCCGCGGAATAGCGTGTTTCATCGGGATGACGGGGACAGGATTGATTAAATATTGTATAACACACTTTTCCACCAACAAAAGAGAAGGTTTAGGGGAATTCTTCACTCCTTTTGGAGTATAATAGTCAAATATTCATTTCTTTTAAACATATTCGACCAGGACACACCAATACACACAATGAACCCGTGTAGTCGTCATCAGTTCTTCTGTCCTGTACGTTTAGAAACGCAGATTCATTGTATGTTGCTTTATTCCATGTTCTATTTTAATGTGTGCTGCAACCATGGTCTACTTCAGCATTCGAAGCAAAATTCCTGTCCATGGGAATGCGAGGAACCAGTTTAGCAGTGGTACCTGTGAGGGTAACTACGCAACGTGACAGGTTCCTAGTAAGTTTATATCACCTTGCGTTCTGCTCGTGGTGTTTCCTCTTGTAGACTATTTTTTTGCAATTAGAGAGCCAGGGGGATCATTTCCCTCAAGGAGGGTTACAATCTGGGAAAACTTCCATCATATCAAGATGCTTCCTTGAGGCCGAATGCCCTAATCAAGGAAACCCAGTTCACAGGCCGTACCTCTTATGTCTGTCCACCTTTGCTGATGCAGTTCGTGTTCTTTCCATTACTGTTATAACAACCTCTACAGAAAATACCAAATTAATCAATAAAACAAGAATCTCACTTTAACAGACGTAATATATTACTCATAGGGTTACTGAAAATCCTTCGACAGCCCACGAGAGATTCAGCTGGGTTTTTGGTGAATTTCCCGCTAAATCAAATCGGTTTGCAAATGAGTGTATTTTGATAATCTCACTTTAACTTCCCCAAGCAGAATCCACAACCCAACAGGTTCAAAAGTCCAAATAATATTTTTTTTCTTTTTTCGCTGCAAACCTATCACAATGTCATTCCTGGACTGAATTAAGCAGTTATAAATCTCTCTGAGTTATTGTTAGTGAAATCAAACTTGTCGCATCTCGGGTTTGCTCCTGAAGTAAACCACGCTTATTGTTCCTTATAACTTATCTGTCTTCCAGGATGCCAGTTTTATCATTACATTCGATGGATCAGCTCTTCAAACAGCGTTTGCTGCGTTTGCTATGAATCATCTTTTTTCGCGAAAAAGATTGCCAACGCATTCGAATCTGGCTGACTCGAAGAAGCCAGTTTGTGTGCTACAGCGAATACGATGCTGTTAAGAGATATCACACAGGGAACTGTGTTTCATACTTGGTCGCTCGATGGTCCTGTAGACCACTTCACAGCAGGAGCGAGTTGGGTAACTGTGACAACTAATCGTCCGTGTTTCTACGCTTTCTTAGCTGTTTATTTCATTGCATGCTCCTATTTGGATGTGTACCATCCTGCTGACGGGATCTCAAAAACACTAATGTTCGTCCCTGTGCAAACTATGGGAATATTCAAACAAATCTGTTATCATCTCAAGCATCGCGTAAATCAAGACGCCGGCCACAGTATTAACAAAAGTACACATAAATCAATTTGAATGAGACAAGAAGGTCTAATGATCGATTGAATTTGGAAGCCGAGTACAAATGAACATCACTCATACCACACAATCTCAAACCCATAATCCCTCCGATTGAAAAGTCCCGAAATTGGAGAAGTGAACACCACGTGAGTTACGTATTTAATGACCGGAACTAGGTTGCGAGTTAGCTACAGTTTTCTCTGTCGAACTGTCCAAATCAAACCACAGGCTCCAATATGAATGAAGTGACGGATCACGTGGGAAACAGAAGCGAAAACTCAAAACAGATTCGGTACGATTCACAATAAATCCCGTAGTTGAAGTGAGTTTGCTCACCGGTGTTCTAGACAACTTCGAGACTCGTCCAAAAAGCTGTCTTGCATTTGAAATCAAACTGTCATGGATGCCCTCATTAACGACAGTCTAACTGAATTTTCGAAAGCCCAAGAAAATCTATTTCTAAACTTGGGCAGAGGATGGATGAAGTACAGGCCCTTTCGATCGAGGTTGCAACCTTTACGTCCTCTGAACTAGAAGAAAAGGTGATTATGAAGACCCGCGATTTGAAGCTTTGTTAGGATAACGATCGGTCCATCGAGAACCGCCGACATGCAAAAGTGATTTGTCCATGCAACCTTTAACATCCGAGGAGAAAGTAGACCTGTGATTAAGGATCAAAAACAGGCACATGGGAAAAACGCATTTTTAGCTGTAACCTCGCCATGAACACGAGGAATCCGAAGCGGGCCAAGATGTAACGCACCGATGATGATCACGGGACTGGTGGACAAGTCAGGAGAGAGCTCGTTCCTGATTCCGTAAGCCCATGTGTAATCTTTTATCTAGTCGCGTCCGCTTCGTATTTTTCGCCATTCTGAATGTGCTTTTCTGTAGACTCTGATTCGACGTGCACAGCGCATGACTTAGTTGCTTTTGGTAACGTTGTTAGATGGCTCAATGGTTAGAGCACGAAGTTACTGAACGGAAGGTCCGTGGTTCGAACCCGACCTCCAGCTCTCGACTTCCCCTCTCTGGGTTTAGGCAACCTGGCAGTATTCTGGCCCTCGTACTTCCTACGGGTGGCATGAAAGCTAGGTACAGGAATGGTGTTACAGCTGAACGCTTATTACGAGAAACCAATCATCTTGATAGATTGGATGCACCTTCTTACGGCACACACTCTGACGAGCCGAAAGAATGGGTCAGTCAGGTCGAATTTCGGATGTCCTCCAATGCATCGCGACATTGTAAACGGGTCAGAAGATGACATACCCATCATACACTTATTCTAAGCTAGATCTAGACCACATGACAAAAGACTAGAATAGCTGAAGATGACGTACAACTTGTCGACAGTAGTCATAGTCCTGCTCTGTGGGAAAAGAGAGGTCCGGAATCGGCAGTATCACCAAGTCGGAACCTGAATCCAAAGTACAGAGTTCGAATAAAAGAAGTCTTTGAGCGGATGAAGGAAGAGACCGCGAAAGCGAAGAGCAAAGTATGATACACGTGAATCTCCGGGTAGTCCGTAAGGCACTAGTGCCATGACAACGAGTACTTTTAAGACTGCAAGAGGAGACCGAGGACTGCAGCTGGCCGCGCTCAAAATCAGAAGCGTAATTGGAAAACCGGATGGATTTCAGATGTAGATGGATGAGCACCAATCACATCTAGTCACATTAGCAGCAACCTGGCTGTCAGAGAATGCATCCAATATAGCGGCACCTACGAATCAATACACTGTACATTAGTGTAACCACACCGAGGTGACCGAACTTTCAGCTTGTTTGAAAATCAATATTTCACTTTTTTGTGGTTGGCACTCAGTAGTGTAGTAAATTGCATTAAACCGTGGGTTCGAACGAGCACCGAACAAGACTCCGTTTCACGATGTTCAGCGCAAAGCAAGGATTCGGAGTGAGCGATGATTCCTAATTCATATGTCTACGAAAAGGGTAGTAACTTCAACCAATAACAATTGTTTGCCTCCTGGTGATCTTGATCCATAAAGTGTGCAACTAAAAACTAAGTGGGCAAGAAGTACACTAACAAGTGATTAAATGCCGCTCCTTTAACTAAAGCAACAAACAGGATGGGTGGAGAACCATCGAGATAATTCTACTTGTATGTTCGGTTGAATGTTTCGTTCATTTGGATGTGCCGCACACAGACCGCCTCATGTTTCAGTTGGTACGATATTCGAGATATTGTAGTACATTTCCATAAAAGAAACTACTCATACGGTTGCTGAAAACTCTTCGACATCTCACGATCGGCTTCGTCCTTCTTGGGTCTCATGAGGTACGCGCAGTCTCCGAGTTTCCGTCAACCTTATGTTCCAACTGAAGCCAAACTGCACTGGTTTCGACAAATACATTTATTTGCAGATCAGTTTGATTTTCATGGGAGAGCCAACTGAATCTCCCGTTTATGATATTCTTCAACTGAATGTGCTGCACAAAGGCTGCCTCATGTTTCAGTTGGAACGACATTCCAGATGTCGTAGCATAGTTTCATGAAGGAAACCAATCATAAGGTTGAAGAGTTTTTTTTAACAACATTGTGAGTAGTCTCCTTTAGGGAAGTGCTGCTCGTTTCTTTTTTGCGAAGTATTTTAAAGCGGTCTGTCGCTGTCTGGGAGGAAACATGCACTGACCGGTTGATGAACTAATCACCACACCTATGGGTAGTGTTCCGTCAAGAAGAAAATATTTTTGTTCTTTTCTTTTGTATTACTGCTGGTTTCCAAACGGTTCACGTCTCAGTAACTAATACACATTAGATCCGGCAGGAATATATTTTCTTGTTTGTAACCAGAAACGCTGAAAATATGGAACATTCCTCATGAACAGAATTGCTTACCCCACCCAGATCCATAGCTTGATCAAGAATCATCACGATTCCCCGATAGTCATTGTCTAACCACATTGAACTGGAAACGAGCAAGCTCAGCCTGACTCGTCTGTCCAGTCCAACTGATTCGACATCCGGTCCGTTCTGATGTCGTGCTGGAGTTGGATGCGGCACGGATTTACGAACAAGTTCGTCCAGTAGGACGGCGTATCCGAGATTGAAACCTTTGTGTTTCAAGTCTTGCGGTGAACTCTTCAAGCGCATCGCGTTGACCAACTCACGCCCGCGGTAATGGCCGAGGAAAACGTTGCCTTCAGTGAGATAACTGCCAGGCATCCCCAGAACGACATGTGCTTCTCCAAACGCAGTGCCTGCCAATGCGCGGGGCGAAAAAATACAACGCTTTTTTCAATAGGACGTAATTTGGTTCCCGTAAACCAGAAACATTCCACATTAACCGATCGATCGTCCTAATAAATTTATGTGGATGACTCACCGGTTTCCACATCTGCACTGAATCCGGCCAGACACGCACCCTCTTCTTGGCCAATGCATGCATCAACCGATGTGTATTGCATGGAAGCACCGGTGTACAGAGCGCATTGCCCAGTTCCCAAAAGGTTCTGTGAGTGAAGTGGCCTGCTGTCTGTCGGCCTGATACCATCTGTCTGATTAATTGGCTCTGGGGCGTAGATATACCTTGGATCACAGCCGAGTTGTATCCCGTTCTGAGCGTTACTGGCAGCAGCTACTGTGCCTCCAAGCCATGAAGAAACTGCAATGATTGAAAAAAAATAGGCGAAAAGGGTGAGGTGAATTGAGACTTAATAACAGAAAATTTGGGCGTTAGCACGTGTGGTTTCGGTGAAAACTATCAGACCAGATTGATAAGTTGGAACATATGGGGGCATCCTGGAGGGATATTGGGAACCAGACGATGGGTACTGTTTCAACTGGTTACTTGAAACAGATAGGATATTCATACAATTACACCGGGTCACGTGGATCGGCCCATTTTCATGACGAGTAGCGCTGTGGACTAGGCAGCATTAGCGCCATGTATTCTTCTAAGTACACATGAATTCATACTTAATCTACAGCAGTGAAACAGTATACTTCACAGTGTGCGAACACTTCTAAATGCGGTTTAGTTGGACGGGCGTCGACCAGTTGGTTGACTCTAGATTACTTCACACAGGCGGTGTACTTCATCTACTGACCGGCCAGTCAAACTGCAGCTTCAATAGTGGTGTAGTTGGGTCAACTGCAAACCTGAATGATTCCTCGATGGCAAGCGACCGACGGCTAACAGGCTAGAGTTATTCTGCTCAATACGTGTGACTGGTTTCAGTTGGGTCCACGTAGAGCGGTAGGCGTTAGAGGTAAACTGTTATCTAATGCGGACTGCTTCAGTTTTCAGTCAGCCTCCTCTGAGTGTCCTAATTTGGCCTAGCCAAGTGAAATGAACGCTGGTGAGGCCCGGGGATCGATTAGAAACTTCAGTGATGTCCATTGCGGCTAAGATCGTTTACGTCGAGTTCGAAGTAATCTTACAGGCGCGTACCTATAGACTCATCACTCCAGTTCAAACAGCATCAAGCTCCAGATGACTGTGTGGTTAAGGGCGAAAGATGCACGGTTCGAATCTGAACCCAGTATCTTGACGGCCCCTGTCTAGGCTTGGGCAACCTGGCATTAAATATGCCTCGTGGGTAGCATGGCAACTAGGCACCGAGAGGCTGTTACAGCTGAACGATTATTTATTATTAGTTATTACATCAAAACACGTACATGCATCCATAGCATCGACTACACACACGTGAAATTCGGACTTTATTGAGGAAAGCGAAACCCTTCAGGCCTTCAGTTAGAAGAAATACGGTCAGGACATTGCAAGCGAATTTTACACTTGTCAGTGAGATCCCTTATGGGCGAGATTCCGAGATCTTGCAGAAATGATAGGTTGCACTGAACAGGCAAATGTGTTCACGCTCCAGCGATGTGATCGGTCTGCCCGACGGCCTGAGCGATGACCCGGCAAATGATCTAGTTGTATCGATCGATTCACGCACCTGTCTAGACTTCCAGGTCAGGCAGCACCACGAACGATTTGAGCCCTACTGGGTGATTTTGATTAGTTGTTGGTGATAGCAGGGTTTTTAGAATTCGAATTGAAATAACTCTCGTTTGAACACTCGTCCTCCTTTCCTGACGTAACAAACTCCCGTAAAAGCAGAGAGCAAAGGCTGTGTTGGAGACCAAAAACTGCGCCGGCAAAGCATATTTTCCAAACTGCCAGTGAGCGAACGACATCGCAAGCCTGTGCATTCCCTAATGACCTCTGAGAAATATAAATGGAAGTAGGCTATAATTTATTATGCATTTTTTAGGCCAGAAAAGAAAACGAAAAACTGATATTATTTTTTACTTCGTATTATGCACCTTGTGAGGAATATTCACGGTAAGTAAATCCATATTCGATCGACTGATCAATAAATAGATGTTCTACTGACCCAGTTGGGAGGAACTGCAGACGTGGAAAACCGTTCAGTGAGTGAGACGGGACTGATCATAAAAACAGGACAACGGTGAAAATCTAACCTTGGTATCTTCGTTGAAAACTTTTGGTTTGAATGCAAAACCAAGGATGAACCGTACCATAACCGGGAGATAGACTGCACAGTCGCAAGTGGTTCACTAATGCACCTCTGTAACAACAAATATGTTCGTCCTGGAGGCAGGAAAAGTCAAGTCAAATGATCAATACCACTTCACGAAATCCCTGTATCTAACGGACCGTGAATTTAACAGCTTACGGTTTTTTGTCAGTCACCTAATCCTTACGAATCTCTGGTTCTCATCAAGCTGAGAAGACCATCCTTCGTATTGTCAGTGGATAACTCGAACACCGGGCACCAGTGTTGTGTCATCCGAGGGGAGGGGTGGATCGTGCGATAATAGATCATGTCCATTTTTTTAGACACACGCCACCAAGGTGAACCTAGGTGAACGTCCCGGTGCTCGTCCGACGACCAGATCGCGAGAAGCACAACTACTGTTCTAGCGGGTCTCGGTAAAACCTCATGCACGGGGGATGGAATAAAATAGTGCGGTAATACACTGTAATATGGTAATACGCTGAAAAATGCGACCCGAGTAATTTTGTAGGACGGTTTGGGGCGCGGCAGCTTATGGCGGTGTGAACGAAAAAACAGGATAAAAGAAGAGATAGAACAGCTTCGCTGGTTGCTTGAA
Source organism: Opisthorchis viverrini (assembly GCF_000715545.1). NCBI lineage: Eukaryota > Metazoa > Platyhelminthes > Trematoda > Opisthorchiida > Opisthorchiidae > Opisthorchis > Opisthorchis viverrini. The sequence goes on from NW_008752022.1 coordinate 125,900, forward strand.
ATTACCATGCTGATGTTTACCCCAAATCATTGGTGTGGTGGTGAGTCTCTGATAGCCTAACCTCACAGACGACATGCACCAGTGCAGCCAAGATTCGTCGCCATATTTTTTGTTCACCGTCTCCAGGTCCAACTTTCCGTCGGAACCTTCCTCAACAAACACGGCACGATGGAGCAATTGGCTACCTGGCCTGATGAGCGTATGTCCGATAAGATGCACCTACCCTCATAGGTAAATCCGTTGACTACCTATATAGTGCTATGACCAGCTTTGGTGGTCCAACCTCCAAGTCCCTTAAGAGCACTTTGCACTTTGTAGGTGCAAAAAGCGTGGTGACATTGGTCACATTATTTGGTGTATTTTCTCTCCGGATAGAGTATGGACCAGGTAGTGCAATCTCGTCTGCGTTCTCCATGTCTTCTCCTGAAAAAAGCTGGCGGTAGGAGGCGTGCGTTTCGTCGAATACTAATTCGATTACGAGGTTGAAGAGGACAGCTCTTACGATAGCGTGGTGCTGAACTCATGCACTCACGCGCCCGTGGGTATTGCAGACGTGTGGCGATTCTGTTCAGTGCAACTTCCAAGGAGCGACATCATCACAAGCCATCACAATCGACTAAGAATAATCCTGCTTTTAGGCAATGGCTGTTGGCTTTTTATATGTGTAGCCCTGCTCGACAAGCTGTCGTAAAGGTAAGGATGCATCGACGAACCGCACAGGTTTTCACGACCCTACGACTCACCAGTGCTAGTAAGTCTGCGTGGAAAACTTGGAAGTGATGGAGGCTAAATTGGAAAGCTATGAATTTTGGACATCCTGTTTTATCATAACACGAGAACACAGAAGCTAGACCTTCGAAACCAGATATGTAAACGCGGTTCACGGCAGGAACCGTCAAAAATGATCTCCTAAATGCTTCGTGGACCCACGAAGAAAATGCTCATCAAATTGGGAAAGTTAGCCGAACATATGCAAGACGGAGTAATGTCTACCCCTAGAGGCCCATTTCTTTCAATTTTTTCAGAATAACAAAACAGAACTATCGAAATAAACCTTCCTAGTGGAACAACCAAATAGGAGTTAATCAGACCACAAGGTAACACGAATTACAAGCCTGTCGTTCAGCTGCAGTGTCCATTCGGTGCCTGACTGCCATGCCACCAGAAGAAAGCACAAGGGCTAGAACACTGCCAGGTTGTCCAAGCCCAGACGGAGGAAGTCAAGAGGTTGGGTTCGAACCACTGACCTTCTGGTCAGTAAATTTGCGCTCTAACCAATGGGCCTATCACTCCAAACAATCAATAAATCGAGTTATACCTATTGGACGTGATGATAAATTATGTGGGTACCACGGTGGAATGGTTTCCAACACTGTCTTCTAGATTGGTGGAGAAACCTCTGCAAGATATCTGTCAAGCTCGGCGGAGATTAATCAGCGAATCTTAGATCCCGTCCTGCAGGTGAAGCTAACTATTATACGGAAAAGACTGTGGAGCACTGTACGGCTGCTTTATCCTTACTGGGAACAAGCAGCTGAAAGCATCTCACGAAATTCCAGGGATTTTCGAGACAGCGACCTCTCTTCTGGTAGTTTGAACTCTTAAACAGTTCGACCAAGAGCGTTCGATCCGCGTAGTGTGACTAACTCACACTCAGACAGAATATAGCGCCACCCATCACTCATCCTCGGAATCCACATCACATGGTCACGTTTTTTTTATATACGTCTAGTGTGCTGGATTGCGATGGGCTTTCAGAGGCTCCGGAATTTGGAGAGATCGGACATGGTTAAACACCACTTAGATCAAGCTGACTAAAGAACATGTCTGGGTTTGACTGGAAGCGAGGGTATCTCTCCAGATTGGAGAAGCCATCTGCTTCAGGCAGTCCGTGCGGCCAAAATGACTTGAAACAGCCTGCGGCAATTCTATTTGTGGAATAGCATAACAAGCACACTTCCTGGAATGAAAGCATGTTAAAATGGGCTGGTTGCCCCAAAGTTGTTTAAAAATTAAAGTCACTTTGTTTTAAGGAACTCTACTCATAAGGTTACAGATTACCCTTCGACAACCCATGATCAGTTTTGCCCTTCTTGGGGTTCATAGGGTAGGTGCAGTCCCCAAGTTTCTGTCAAATTTATGTTCCACTTGAACCCAAGCTGTACGAAGTTTACGAAATGCACTCGTTTGAACACAAGTTTCTTCTACGAGAGGCTCAAATGAGTCCCAGCTGGATCTCTCGGTTATGATATTCCTCAAGTGACTGTGCTGTGTATCGGCCACCTCATGTGTTACTTTCTGAAATATCGCTGTGTATTCTCTTGTGGGAAACTGTTCATAAGGTTGCCGAAAACTGTTCGACAACTTGGTGTGCAAGCGACTGTATTTCGCGGATTGCGTCCGATTCGGGTTCACGTAGACTATAAAGTTAACGGGAACTCAGGAACTGCGACCGCCTGATAAGCCCGAAGAAAGGCGTGGGCTATCGGAGGGGCTTCAACAACTTTACGAGAATTTTCCCTAAACTAAAACATGGCTCACACAGTTGCTGAAAACTCTTCGACAGCCCACAACCGGTTTCGCCCTTCATCATCAGGCAGCCGCAGTCCCCGAGTTTCCGTCAATCTTATGCTCTACTTGAACCCAAATTCGCCCACGACGAAGGGTGTTCAGCAATCTTAGGAGTAATGTATTACGTATACACAATGTATTGCGACATCTCAAAACTTGGTGATCTTTGTGTAGCATATTCAGTTGAAAAATGGACGAGAAATTCAGCGGATACTCAGTTGAGTCTCCTTAAATTTAGATTAGTTTGAACGTGAGTGCATTTAGTAAGGGTCTGTTTAAGTAGTTTTTTATTTGATTTGAACTTCCAAGTACGCAAACCACGAAATCAAGGCGATTCTGGGGGAATGTACGAACCGTAGGTGCTAACAAAGCGGTTGACTGCGATTGACACTGGTTCCCTAGGGTCTAGATGGACTTCCGCCTGAAAGCGGTGTGCAGAAAGGACCGAGTACACTGTAGACGTACGTATAGTTCTCTTGCGTGATATAGTTTGTACCAGGTATGAACACAAGCCGGACTGGGTAATTTATTCAAGAAACAAACTACTACTACCACCACTTTAAAGTCGCTCGTGGCTCTGCCTGACTGACAAACACTCCGGGTATTTTGATTCATCCACGTTTCTTTCAGCCTGTAGCAGACGGGGAAGAAATAATACATTTTCGTTTGAGGAAAGAAACTAGCAATTCCACTAGATTGAAAGTCTTGTTCAACTTGTCAAAATAACCCTTCTTGGTCTTCTCCCAAAGGCAGACGAGTGAAAAATGGCTAACAAGTAATTTTCTTGCTGTTTACACCTGAGTTTCAAAACCCTCAGGTCCTGTTTGGCCTTGCCAACAATGACGGACTATTTCGCAGTTAGTCCTCTTAGGGAAAACCAACTAAAACGGCGGACCAAATGTGGTCTTCTTTCAGGGGTTGAAGTCTTCTGTCATCAACGGAGATATTTTCCTGTGGAAATACTTTCGCTTTCCCCATACGTTCGCTTTCGTTCAGAAGTCACCCCATGTTAAGGATCACTTTTCACTTTCCCGGAAACGCTTTATTGATAGAGAAGAGAACTCCCTCACAAAGCTACGCAAATTGGCGAAATACACGCATTTGCAAACAAATTTGGTTTTACGAGAGACTCACCTAGAACCCAGCTGAATCTTGCGTTTGTTATGTTAGGTAATATCTGGAAACATCAAAAACGAGAGATTCAGCTGGACTCTAGGCCAGTCTCTCGCAAAACCAAATTTGTTTGCAAATGAGCGTATTTCGCCAATTTCGTGTAATTTGGTTTCAAGTAGAACATAAAGCTGACGGAAACTCGGGGACTGCGCCTACCTGATGAGTCACAAGAAGGGCGAAGCAGGTCGTGGGCTGTCGAAGAGTTTTCAGCAACCTTATGAGTAGTGCTTTCCGGAAGCTTCGCAAACTTTGCAGTTTTTTGGATAACCATAGCATGAAAATTACATAGTTTACAAGTCTAATTTCACTCCATGCCAGTCAAACATTTCTCTCATGTTGTGACGTCTTCAGAGTATCCCCAGCCTTGTCCGTCTTACGGAGCCGCATTTTCTGTGCTGCGCCTGTTCACTGACTAGTTAATAATAAAGCAATGATAATCACTGAGCTGCAACGCGACCTGGAGCAGAGCTGCCATGCCGTAAGAAGAAAGCACGAGGGATGAGATACTGCCAAGTTGCCCTGGTCAAGGTAGAAGCTGTCGGGTTCGAACCACAGACCATACGGTCAGTAGTTTTACTCCTAACCGCCGAACTACCTCGAGCTCAAAACTATTTATGACGTGAATGCGTAAAGATAAGATTAAGGGTCTTAGTGGTTTTTGCTGAATTAGGATGGATTACTTAGTCCATCGTGGCTCAGTTTCGGATTTCGAGATGGCCTCTCTGACACATCAGAGCTTCGTCTGCTTGCTACAGATGGATGAGTCATGATACCCACTACGTCTTTACAAACAAAAACAAGATTTCTGTTACAGAAGCTGCTGATAGGATCCATTCAACGGGACGCCACCAAGTCAAGCCGATGCCATCGGGGGACCTGACACGTGGATGTGTGCCTGCAAAAGTCTACACATAACCTACTGGTGGCGTAACCATCGTGACATAAACTACCGCCTGCTTCGACTGTGATGATACCTAAGAATGAGGCCAGCTGTCGCTGGTTTGTGGCTGCGGCGGTGTGGAAAACAGGTTGCTTTGACTCTAACATACGAAAAGAGGACTTTTTCCAATAGGTTGGGCCCAACGTTATTAATGTGACGTTGCGCGTTGTACTGATGTAATGTCGGTATAATCTGAGCTTCGTTGCCAAGTACACGTGATGCCCAGCTATCCGATTAGTTAACATTTTATCCAAGGTTTCTGACTCACTAAAAAACAAAATGAGATGCTTCTAGGCAGGCAAAAAACGTAGCATTTTCAGCTATATCACCTCATCTAAGAATCATTCTAGCGAACTTCGCAGAGTCCGATATAACTACATCAGAATGTATAAATACCGTTCTGTTGGTGAGATCTTAGATGCTTGTTTGTTTTACAATTTTTGACACAGGTTATTTCTATCCGAAATGAACTAGTTAGGACTGGTGCGGTTCCTTGCCGCACATTGGACGAAACAAAGATGAATGAACTCGTAACGATCAGCAGATTTCGAAACAGTGTGCACCCAGGTGAAACTATCTGAAAGTGCACAAATGGTTCAGACCTTTTTGGGGCTCATCAATTAGGCACAGTCCCCGAGTTTCCATCAACCTTATGTTCTAATTGAACCCATATTAGATGGAATACTTCAAGTACCCAAATTCGCACACTAACTTCGTTGTACCGAGAGACTGAACTGAATGCGGCAGAATCTGTGGTCTTTGATGTTTCCACCGTGCCTAACTGACGAGTCCCAATTAGGGGGAACCGATCGTGGGCTATCGAAGAGTTTTCAGCAAATTTATAAACACTGTGCTACATCTAGATAAAGGAGACTTCGTTTTTCCAAGACCAGCCAATATGAGAAACGCTTATTGATTACCCTAAGGGGGCACGGTTTAGGGGGTACGGTTTAGGGGGCAACACGATTTCAATTTCTGATTAAAAAGGCAGTGAGTAGCCTATGAAAAGTCAACTAAATGCGCAATTACTAACCATTATGAGGGCTGTTGCTTGTTTGAACACGAAACTTCGTCACATTCGGCATCGATGCTCGTAGAGTTCCACTTGGTAATGTCGAAAAACTGGCCAACTCTGGAAATTCACCACTGGATTGGACACGTACGACGCCTAACGGCTTATTAAACTTGATCCACATAGACTACAAGAGTAAGCACAATCTTGTTTGAAGTGGGGTAAAATATAAGAACCTGTTATGATCTAGACCAATAATCCACGATTTTCCTACCTTGAGTTCCCAGTCGTATGTTGCGATGCGCTGTGCAAACTGTAAAAAATCCATCCACCCCTCCGATTGGTCGGCCATACCATCACGCGGCGCGGAAACAAATTTTCCAAGGCTGACCAACCGTTCACTTTTATTTCATCTTGTTTGCCAATAAATTATTTTCTTACGCTCAAATCAGATATTTTATGCTTAAAACATGGGCAGTGATTCACGAGGCAGGTTGAACATGATCAGCTAATCTGACAGTCTGTCGGAATAGAACACGGGCCTGTTAGATTTCCCCATGTGTAGGTTTCTCGGAATTTTTACCGGCATGTAAAAACCCAAAGGGGGGGAACTGGCAGCCCCGTTTTGCTTTGGCGATTTATGACAGTGTGTACGGGTTGTCCCGTCAAAAACGGAGTGTTGAATATTTTATGTCATAAAGGTTGGAATACCGACGCGGGTTGGTGAGTAAGATTTTCGCGCGGCTTTCCCAGATCGATCGCAACAAACTGATTCGCTCCCTCCAGTTGTTTCGAAGATTACTCACCAGATGGAACTTTGTTGAAGAATGCGCCAAATCACAGGTGATCTTTCTGTTGTCCTGCTCAAGTGTGCATTTCTTTCCAAAACCCGTAGCTATGCAACTCAGTCCCTCAGTTATGAACGATACTATAAAAAGTAATCTAATCCTGGAAGTGACTGATCTATGGTATGACGTTTACAAATCCAACAAAAGGTGATTTATACTAAATCGTGTGTCCAGTTTATTTTTGTCTCTCCGAAAACAAGGATACGCTATTTTGCGAATGTAGAAAGGGATCGTGCGACAGTGCGTGCTTTGTAAGAAGGATGTCGTGACGCTGGCTCACATCTAGAGATGAAACAAACAACCCCCCCCCATGTTTCTCGTGCGATAAGAAATTGATACCGGCACAAACGTTGTTTGCGACGGAGTGTTTGCCGCAGCATACTACAAATTGGTGTTCAAGCGAAATCGAGCTGAATGTAAATTCACCAAATGCACCCACTTAACGAGCTCCAAGAAGGATGAAGACTTTAGTGAACTATCCAGCGTCTTTCATCGACCTTAGCGGTGGCATTGACATCCGTTTCAGGTTATTTCGATAAATTTAACCAAACGTTTGTCAGTATCATGAGTAGCAATATGTGGGGAGTAACCACCACACCATTCGAGATGAATATGACCCAATTGAGAGCACAAAAAGCATTGGGCGAAGGACTTATCACCCTAGATGAAACAGTCAGGAAGTTTCGAGTTGTGCTCACTAGCGGAAATCGTTGAAATGGACGTATTGGAGCATCGTCTTGAAGTAAGGGGAGTCAGGGAAGTTGACAAAACCGCAACCAAGAAAATCCAGCACACAAGAGCGAGTAAGTTTCAGGCAGGCAGTTCGAGAAACATCTGACGGCATGAGCATCTCAAGTCGAGTCGATGGGATTTAATTGTCTTCCACACGAGTTACTGAGATGATGTCAGATTTGTTCGCAGGAAAGACGCGTCCGACTGTACTTTTACGAAGCAGTGCCAGTCCACCGGAAGGCCTGAACTTGAAATGCGAATAAGAGCAGTTTGATAATTCCAATGGGTGGTCACGACTTAATCTGTCGATCGGGTTCCAGAAACAGGAGAAGATGCCTGGCGGAAACATTCGTTATGATGCACAATGGAACGCGTGGCGATCGATAAGTCTTTGTTCAAGTTCTTTTACAACATGGGTAAACGGTTAAGTATTGAAACTACTACCCAGTAGGACGCAGGTTCAAAAATCCCTACTAAAGCTTCGTGAGATACTGCTGATGAGTATTTTCAACATAGACTGGCTTCATGCAAAGGGTGAAATCGCAACTGAGAATCATTTAAGACCAGGTTAAAAATCACTGAGAGTGACCGTTGGAAAGATTTTATCAACAGAAAAGCAACATTTCATCAAGGACGCTGTAACTTAGTAGTTACAGGCATTTTGCACAAAACGCTTACAATCCACTTTGTCGCGTAGATCGTTCAACAATGATTCTTACTGTGGATACCCATCCCAGGTTGTCCGTATATTTTTAGCACCCTAACACGAACGACAGTACAAGCCAAGGATGGAACGGAAACGTCAAACATCTGAAACTGTTGGTTAGTAAACAAGCTGACTCCACTGGACGCAACCAAACTCTCACGATATGCTCCGTGTTTCGTCCACAGAGAACATGTTCGTGTTCTACAGGCATAATATATTCCTGTGACACAGTTGGTTGTGCGCCGCTCCGGAACTGATATTCTTACAAGTAAGGAGATGCTTGTTCCGTGTGTGTGTGCGTGAGAAAAACTGAACAGTTTGCACACCGATTGATGATGTGACTAACGTCATCCATTGCCAATGCAACATGTCACGCAGGACGTGAGAACTAATCACGTGACTTCATCTTCACACAAAGATTGCTGACTAAAGTGGGTGAATCGTGACGAGTGTTCGTTCCCCCTGTAACCTGTCTGGTGACTTTGTCCATACAATGGGCGTGTAACAGTAAAGATACTAATAAACGTCCAATAGACTTCAGTCATAAACAATGACTGGATCGCACTACTTACACAAGATGTTGCGCTGACCAAACAATACGTTTGGGAAATGTCTTTTCTTGAACTTTTCAACGCGCTGTCTAAACTTAACGCAAAACTCGTGAAATATTAGCGGTTTCAACAATAGCTGCCTGAATGTGACAGGATTTTCCAACTGTTTTTAAGTGAGCCGTTCAGTGATGTATGAGGGAGCGTCAGCGAACTGGTGAAGTCGGGCTGTCTCCCCATAGGCAGAGGAAATTCTTGTTCTTTAAAGGCCGATTCGGGTGGGGAATGAAAAGATGTTTGTCTGCGAAAGCTGGATTTCAAAACACGTACAGTGTGGTATTAACGGTAAACTAGGTTAAATCCAGGGCCCATTGACCGCACAATGCAAAACCTTTGCGAGTGCAATAAAAGTTTTTGCGCCAAAATGTTGCATTTTGTTGCGTATGTACCCAAGCCAAAAACCAACTCATCTACGTCCATATTTCTGAAGCTCACTAAATTTCATTGTCAACTGACGCAATCATACCTTCAGCGGAAAACGTCTGGTGGAATAGTTTCCTGAGGTGCGTATATGGGACTCAAAAGTCTGAACTCGTACTATGAACTCAACTGTCTGTCTCCTTTAGTGCATCAAGGACACGTCGTAGCCTTCGAAAAGTCAATTTCATTTTGCGAATACTGAGCGCCGCTAAATCCCACCTGGATATACACCTGAAGCTACATTCTAAATCGGCACTTTTCAGCCTTACTTACATCGTGCGGTGCTTTATATATATTGCGAGAAACTTCTATCGGTCTAGTTTTTCCGCCACGAAACAGAATAGTCCTGATAATAATAAGACTACTTATAAGTAGTGAATAATGCTTCACAAGGGTAAGCCACATCTTGAAAGATGTATCAGTTAGGTCCTGTTTGATGCGGATGACGAGGTCTGTATACTTGAAACGAGCAACGTCAATATCACCGATTTAGTCATCCGTAAACTAATTCGCCCAGGAAACCAGATTCGTGGAAAAAGCCAACCGAAATTCAAGAGCTATTTGACAAACAGACTCTACCCTCTGTATGCGGCCCTATATTTTGAACTAAATCACGATTAGCGGCACTTTCCAGGCCCAGGTGAGGCTAGAAACATCAATCCAGAATTGTCGTAAATCAGTCGACATCATTTTAGTCAACCGGTGCTTAACACAGGTGATAGTCGAATGTACTCCGAATTTGTATCGCAGACAGCAAAAGCCACGGAATTTTACTATAAAGTAAACTGCAGACAGAATACATAATGCCTAACAAGCTACTCAAATCTAGACGGTTTTGACTTACGGTTTGTTGCGACCACTATTAAAATTTTAGGGACCGAGTCTTGATGTCCAAACCATCATATTGGTGACCAGCATGGCCTAAAATTCTGGCGCACCCAACATCAACTTGTCGGACCACACATCCACACTTCAGTTCCGACTTCACATTATGAAACAGTTTTATTTCCATGCCCTCGCCGACGTGATCTACCGGCTAGTTACAACGAGTCCATCATGGGAAGATTTGTGACGGGCTTTCTTTTAGCTCCTCGATCGGTACAACTTTGTGACCACATTTGGGCCAGAAAAAATTTCTTCACCTCATACATATCCGGTACAGAGTCCTAATATTACCGAACTTAGTCATCATCATCAGTATTGTTAGTTGTGAATGTCCTGGTTGTACGAGGGCTGGGATACTGTCAGGGCGCCTACACCTAGACAGGAGGACGATTAGGGTCCTCAACCAAGGCTTTCGGCCCAAAGGCCTAACCGCAAAACAGCGAGCGGTGTTGGGCTGCATAGGCAAGTACATCACCATTTTTAAGGAACACGTCGCCATACGTGTTCCAACCCCCAATTTGGAGGACCAAGAGAATCTGTTCGTCAGATCTCTACCCATGGACCAATCTGGCATGAGAGACTCCTTGAGTGACGCGCGGACACCCCCCAGTATAGCTCAATGGGTCGCCGAAGTACACAAACCACACAAAGCCACACCACGGTAATAACGGTCCACAGCTGTTGCGCGACCCGGAGGAAGCTGAAGAGCTGAGATTCAACCAGGTTGTTCGAGCATACGTAGGAGCAATCAAGAAGCTAAGGTAGGGTTCGAACCGTGGTCCTTCCAATCAGTAGTCTCGCGCCTTCGCTACTGGGCTCTCTAATCCGGGAAAGACTTCATAGAGTGTTTGGAAATGTATAATACTAATAAGCATCTCGGATACATTCATACTAACAAATCATGCAATTAATACTAGACAGCAACTTGACTAGGACACATGAGCCATTCATGCTAGGATCACGTGACAGCAAGGCAGAGAGATGAAGGTAACTGAAAATGACCGGACTATCATATGAGGGGAATTGAAAACTAGGCAAAAACAAAGGGCACTAGAATGCATTTGCACGGTCACAATCAATCAGTCACTAAATGTGTTTTCCCTCAAGCTAGCGCCAGGTCATGTCAAGATGCCTATCATTTGAAGAAATGGAAGGTAGCCACCCTCCAGTAACCTACAGATGCGGTGAAGCAAAGTGGATATTGAAAATTCTGGGTGCATTTAGAAAGTTCCAACGGTTGAACTTAGTACCTTCTGCAGGTTTTCAAGAGTGGGACGTCCAAGGTGAGATTTTCACCATCATTCCTTATCGGATTACTGATAAGGGGCCTGAGGGATTGACAGTTCTCTTAATTTAAATTGATTTAGCATCGAAATAAATGACCACCGAAAGGGGCCTGGTAAAAAGTGCCCCTCTCGGAAATCCCCATTTGAGGATCTTTGGTTTTGTATCAGCAAAAAAATTTGACAGGTCCCAACTAGAGCATAGCAAGCAGTCTGCTTGAACAGAGCAGAATGTCAATACAGTGTAACAGGGAGCATATGCGACTGGGACCTCGCACAAGGCGAGGCAATGCGGCCACGAATGACATCCCTAACATAAGTTGCTTTGCATCAGAAATGGGCATTGTTGTGTTCCATTTGGAAGCAGTTTTGCTGGTTAGCTCTCCTGTTCACCACTCTGCTCAGCTGTTCAGTCATATTCAGGAATCTCAAAGAATTCGGGGTCAACGCTTGAGACCCTTTGAAGACGGACTGTCAATAATTCAGCTCGAAACGGTCGGACCCCTTAAAATATACCATGTAATCTCAATCGATCGTCAAGTGGTGTCGTGGTTTCGTGTGCAATCCACCTATCCACCGAAGGACAATCAATCGCCTCTGAAATAAGGTGAATTAGGCCGCACTGACCTTTCCTCGGAACACTCCATCCCAATTTAATACCGGAGATCTTGTCTTTCTATTCACTGTCGCATCTTGAACAAAAATACCGCCAACTTTGTCAAAGTGCTTGTGTTTCAGCATCTTATTTAACCGGAAATCGTCGGATTGGATCGTAGGCTACCGGAGGAAACAACCATAAGTCGCATCTATCTCAGCTATCATCACCAGGGGGAAAGCCTGTGTCAGAACAGGCGTTGTCTGTGACATTCTGTATGTAAGGACAGCAAATCCTTTTGCGAAATGGCTTCTTACTCATAAACATCCCTGAAAACAGCGAATCAGGTTCAGCTTGAAAACGCGTGTTCCAGATAACTTTTGTCGAGAACTTACGTGGTCAAATAATGGATGTTGACTGCTCAAGATGATAGAACAGGACATGCGGTACACATTCACTGGACTACAGAGCTCCCATGACAGTCTGAATGAAAGTGACCCGTTCCTAAGCCGAATCGATTTATTCCTGTCAAGCGTTCATCTGACTTCAGGAGCCCATGCGAAACAGATTTGACACAGTAAGGTAGGTGAGGCCCCTCCCCCCTGGACGTATTGAGTTGACAGATTCGCTAGGTGGTTGTTGGTCTGTTCGCCGAGCTTGGCAGTTGTATTGCAAACGTTTCATCACCAATCGAGGTGACATCGTCAGTGCAGGGTTGAGTGGGTCTTTGCTAGGTCTGAGGACGAACAGCAGTTGTGTTTCGGTTATTTGACTACTGTTGTAATACTCTATGATACGTGGTTATATGACACATCAGCACTTTTCGGAATGCTACCGTTGTCTAACTATGGACAGGTGTGCATTGTGAAGATTTCTTGCAGTCCGTATGTTCGAGGCCCGGGCAGAATCGAGGCTGTGATGATGCTTAATGTGCAGCGCAAGGCCGTCCCATGTTCTATTTGGTATGAAATTAAAGATATCGCAGTATGTGAGGGGTTTCCTTCAAGAAAAAAACAACCTTGAATAGTTTTCGGTGCACTTTTTGTTGTTAAGCCCCAATGACATTTTCGGCCCCGTTGTATGCTTGTAAAGCATTCATATTATCTCAACTTCGGTAAATAACAGTTTACGGTTGTTCACACTCCACTCCACTCCCATCACACACACACACTTGATTCCTCTCCCCAAACTAACTACTTTACTCATAAATAGGTACACAGGAGAGATAATAAATATAACCAAACGTACATGTTATCGATTGCCTAGGTATTTGATACAAACGTGAGTTTCATAAGCACATCGTTTGTGCGCAACCCCGGGAAAAATAAAAACGTATGCAGCAAATGACATCAATTGGGTTTTTGATAAAATCATGTGTAAAAGTGCACAAAGTGACCAAATCAACTCACTGGCGCACAAACAAAAAAGAAAACTACCGCCCCTCTGAAATACAAGGTCAAACGCTGAGGGTGTCCCAGATCTGAACTGTACCGTGTTTACTTGGTTATAACTGGTTGGGTGACTGGTGGAATAACCAGAATAATTGCTCCAAGACTGATGTGATGATGTGACATTCCAAAAATACACTCATTTGCATACCAATTTGGTTTCCATAGATGATACCCTAGATGAATCTTCGGCTTATGAAGTCCTTCAACTAAATGTGCTGCACCGGGCCGCTTCACGTTACAGTTGCTACGATATTCGAGATATCACGATATACTGGGTAAACGTGACACACTGCTGATGAGGTTGCTGAAAACTCTTCAACAGCCCACGACCGCTCTCGCACTTCTTGAGGCTCAATAGGTGGGCGCAGTCCCCGCATTCCCATCAGCGTTATGTTCCACTTGAATCCAAATTGTACGGGAGACGAGTGGTCCAGCTGGGATACAGGTGAGTCTCTCATTAAAACCAAACTGAAAAAAATCGTTCAGCTGTAAAACCCTTCCGGTGCCTAGCTGTCATGCCACCCGAAGGGAGCACGAGGACTGGGATACTGCCAGGTTACCCAAGCATAGATAGAGGAAGCCGAGAGACAAAGGTCGGGTGTGAACCACGGACCATCCGATCAGTAAGTTCGCGCCCTAACCACTTGAGCCATCTCGCCTCCTAAAACCAAACTGATATAAGAACGAGTATATTTGTCGAATTTAGTGCAATCTGCGTTCAAGTATAAAATAAAGTTAACGGAAACTCGGGGACTGTGCCTACCTGACGAGCTACGGGAAGGGTAAAACCGGTTTTGTGTTTTCGAGGAATCTTCAGCGACCTTGCGAGTAGTGTGATAAGCTTATACAATATATTCTATTACCGAAATAATGGGAGGTACTCAGTTAGGTGTGATAACCTGGTGCTCCAAAACGGCATGGTCATTGGTTTCACGAGATACTAACTGGATCTAAAACTAAGGAATATGTCTCTGCCTGAACTACGCAGTTGCGGTTTGACGTCATGAGAACCTAAACACCTGGCTTGATTCCAGAATCTACACAAAAGCGAAATGGTACACGGAATAAGGAATTATTATGTTACTCCTAGTTAATCGGACACAGACTAAACGTGTAAACAGAAATTGGGAAATTAACGGTGTCAATGAAACAAGACACACTCGCGAGAAATCTGACACCCAAAAATGGGTGATAGGGATGAAAATGGAAACCGATTGCCAATAGACACATTCTCCTAAATCTGTTTTGTCTTTCCAGGTGTAAGGGTTACTACTCGTATAAATGTAACAATCTATAAATTAAGCGTAGCAAGGTACTTATTATCTGGTACACCTTGTTCAGAAGCCGACAGAAATGCTGAAGAAAGCTGTACAAGACTGAAGACACTGGTAACGTGGCTCTACATCATCGCAAAATGGGAGATCGACTTATCGAAAAAAAGTACTCCAGAACGGTACAGCGATGATAGCACATATCTAGGGAACCTAGTAATCGGACTTGTTTCTCGGGCCTGCTGGAAACAGAACTGAAAACGACATTTTTGCGTGCAACGACAGATAACAAAACAACTCAATATCCGTAGTGTGTAAGGTTGGATTCCGTGGATTGCCATCCAGTCAAGTAGCTCAAACGTTGTGTCTGTAGAACGAAAACAAAGTACAATGGCTGCACATATCGTGTAGGAGAATTAGTGTTACTGATTGAACACACTACTCATAAGGTTGCTGAAAACCCTACGACAGCGTACCACCAGTTTCGCCCTTCTTGCGGCTCATTCGTTAGGCATGGCCCCGGAGTCTTCGTCAGCCTTATGCCTTAGTCGGACACCAATGGAACATACTTGACATAAAGCGCACAGTTTTAGATTACTTCGGTCTTCTCGAGAGACAGCTGAATCTCTCCTCGTTAATGATAGTTTTCGACCTGCGCTGCACACAGCATACCTCATGTTTCAGTCGGCACGATACTGTAGATTTTGTCGGCAAACTATCCTAGACGTGGGATGCAGTTGAGGCAGCCTCCTACATCAGTGTAATTCGCGACTGAGTGAGTGTACTTCCCCAGTGAATTCTGATCCAATTTCCACCCATCAGCAACCCATGCACAGTCGGATTGGAGTGCAACAGCCTCTTCTATTGATCTCCTGTACCGGTGAATCTATGCACGTGCAGCAAACCACTCCCAGAGAGGTCTGATACCGCCACTGGTTCGGGAACCGGGCGCGGCGGGAAACAGCTGTGCAAATGATGTCAATCGGACAACGCGAAGTATATGTAGTTGCAGTTGTGTAAACATGGTGTCGCGTGCAGACGAGACGTGACTGTTTTGACTGTGTTAATGGAGTCGCATCGAAGTCGAAAATTTGCATCGGACCGCCGGTCAAATTGAGTGTAGCCAAAGAGACAGATAGGCAGCATTGGGGAGCTACTGTTAGACAACCGGGTAAACAACAGAAGTTCACTGTGTTGATATTCCCGAGTTTAGTCAGTTGGTCGTCCAGAGACAGGAAAGTGTGCGAGCTATTAGAGCTTTTGTTTCAAAAAAACATGATCCGCATAGTTACAGGGACTTTCTGTAGATTACTGGAATTCAGTTACGCGCCAACCGATTAGATTGAATTCCAGTTCACCAGGCAAGTTGGTCATTGGAGCACACTGTTCTGCGACTCCTTGTACACCTGCTACAAATTGATTGGAAACACATGGAGGTCAACAGATGGCTAATAATCCTACTTCCGAGTCTGCATCCTTGAGTTCCTGAACCAATCGGGGTACATTCTGTGGACGCCGGTGGTACGTGTACTCCTCGGTAAGCATGAGCAGTGGACTGAAAGAAGTTTGGCTGAAAATGTTTCCGGTAAGGTAGGCGGTCAGACTGAACGCACAATCCAGTTTTCAAGAACTAGGAGAATTGCTTGTGGCTTTACACAGATCAGCTGTTACTGTCAGCTAATGTTTTGGAAGACTTGTATGAGAAACGTCGGTGGTTTTCAACCCAGATTTTTCACTGCTAAAAAGATGAGAAGCCTGTTTCATCCGTATTGGAAATCATCAGTCATGTGCATCACACAAAACTCCAGTAGGGAGTCTCGAACCAGCGATCTACTGAGTAGTACTCGCAGCTGATCAGCGGAGTGATTAACTCGAATTTGGGCGAGGTATAACGTCATTAGTCCTTCAATCATGTAAACCATATGACGTGGTCGTGTATTGACCGGCTTTTCGAGTGACAATTCTCAGTGTTTGTTAGCCCTATCCCAGTTCCTTGTCTTTTTCACTACTGAGTCAGCTACGGGAAGAAAGCAAGACGCCAATGAAAATGAAGATAGTGCAGATGTCAGAGAAGCGAAAGTCGATTGCCTGACTAAGATGTATGTCGATGCGGGCTGTCATGAAATGTGGCAGTTGCTCGATGAAAGGTCGAAGCTCTGTTCTTCCGGTCTTTATATTGACTGAGTCAACCGGGACCTACCCGCTACAATCATCGCCCCCAGTGAATGTATGATAATTATATTTTCCCTTGCATTGTCTGTCACCTTACTTTACGGTACTCGACTTGGTTTGATCCATCTTTTATCTGCTCATCCTTTACCCTTACCTCAACCCAACTATACCAGGACCTTGGTTTCCAGGAAACTCCGTGTCTTCATCACTGTCATAGTAAGTAGTACTGCCAAGGTTTACATGTTGCTCCCTCCAAAAACTCCGATTAGTTCGATTCCTCCTGTAACCCACTCCCCAGTGTACCTCCAGCTAATCGTATCAACTTCTAGTTCCTATTCTCCCTGATAATCCACTTGGCCTTGGCTTCACATTCCACTTTCTCTCCAAACGCTTACAAACTCCACATTTTCAAGATCTGGGTTAATTTTGAAATGAGGATATCAAGTTGATTTAGGGTGAAGAAAAAGACACTTCTGGGGACGGACACAAGCCGCCGACCTGCCACTTGCAGGACCGAGTTACCGAGGGAGCTTGATTCCCGCAGCTGATTAATCGCAGTCAGTACAACTTATGACCTATTGTGTGTATTCCACAACGGCCAGGAAGCTCACGTCCTTCACATGCCCAAAGAACCTTTTGTATGAAGTATAGGAAAGTAGACGATTTGACAGATCCGGAAATAAGCAGCCCAAATGTGCTTAGAATGAGCGAAAGTCCGTGTTCCCATCAGTGTTTTTGTCCATTTCACGAATAGGCAGACTTCTTATTTCAGAACTTAACAAATCCATAAATCTGGGTTCGACTCGCTGCACTACTGCGTTTTTTTCTCCCCGACAGTGTAACCTTATGGTGTTTTTGTCGTTTATTACATGTTCTAAACCGGTTTGATATACATTATACTTACGGGTGGAAAGGCCTTCTTTGTGCGTCACCCCATCCACTGCCAATCTTCTGGTTGCCAGGGTATTTAAACAAACTTTACGATCATGTCTATATGCATATAAGTTATAAATAAATAAACTGTTCAGATGCAACATCCTTTCGGTTCGTAACTGCTACGAAACCTGAGGCAAGTACCAGAGCTGACATAGTGCCAGGTTGCCTAAGCCTAAACAGGTGCTGTCGAGACGCAGAGGTTTGGTTCGAACTACGAACCTACGCACCTTAACAACTGAGCTACCTCGAGCTCACGACCAAAAACAGACTTCATCAGTTTGTAGGACGAGAGCTAGGCACATCAGTAGCTAGTATGCAGTTGTATTACATAACACATCGACATAGAAAGAGGCTACTGAGCAAAATAAGAAGTTTGTCAGCTGGCCCATCCTGCGACATTTTCTTTGTTATTCACAAAAAGAATGTAGTTTGCAGTTATCCCACGTTGTGTCTGTACTGTACGTGTTGGCACACCATTCAGTCAAGTTACTCTTCGGAAAGGTAATAAGATATAAATATCATACAAAAATCAACCCCAGGCATCTTCTTGGGTATGACACACGCAAAATATTTCCCAACTTATTGGAGAATGTCCCCATCTTGACGCTTATTCTTGGGTTTGTACAGGGTTCGATCAGCTGGTAAGCTATGGATGGTCTTTAAGGACCAATTGTTAATCATTCAGATGCGCAAGGAGTGCCACCATGCCAAGATTGTCACCTGATCGGTCACTGTACACTACTGAAGTGCACAAACAGTGTTTAAGCCAACCAAAAGTCACATCTGGTTTTCAAACTGATGGACATCACACCACTCAACACTTTGGTTGAAGTTCAAGGATGTCCAGAAAATATTTCCCGACCTGGAAGTTATTCCCATGGTTTTTGGCAAACACAAATTACAAGAGTTATAATAATGAGGTGAATAGCTTCAGAACAAAGCGTTGGTTCATATTGCCAAACATATTTTGTTCATCCACTACGTTCCTAGCTTTTGAGTTTTCTTTATTATCTCTTTCGGACTCAGGCAGACTCGTTAAAGAGGTTTCTGACCGTCTTGTCTGAAGGTATTCAGCTTGAACGCCCAAGAATCAACACGATCTCATTCGGTTCCACAGGCAAACTAAGTAACTAGTCAGAATCGCTGCAGGTTGTGTTAGCTGGGCTATGGCGTTGACCTATGTCCAGCGATCGGGATATTCTACGGTTAAGCCTGTTTTAAATGTTAGAAACCTGGCATCCACCTGGATGTCAGTCAAGTTATGTTTGTAAACAACTTCACATAAGCCAAGTCAGAACGTGTGAACAGAAAGTGTTTTTCGATGGATGTTCATATACAGCAAAGCTAATGACGTCTCTCTGAGTAATTTTTCGACATTACTTTGCCAACATTCGTTGAAGGAGAACGCGGAGCGAAAGTGACCAATCAAAATTTGTAGATTGCTGAGCGATCGATATGACACACTACATCGTGCATTATGATGGGCGCCTGTTATTAGTAAATCTAAACAAGATGCCAGAAAAGTTGCGATTTCCTGGTACAGATAAGGCAGATGGAGGTATGCGCATTTCGATGGTCTGCTAACAAACGTGCCTAGTGTGTGTAGAGAAGAAATATTGGGATCAAAAAACTTGGCGATTGTGTGTGTTACATAAGTCAAACATGGCTTTTGAACGGATAATACAACGACAGAGGCGAGCTACTTTTCGACCACTACGACTGCTTTTTTGTTACGAGCTACCCAAACGGAACCAGGTGGAAAAAGTAACAGCCGATATGGGTCATGAGCTTTTGAAATGAATAATCCCAGTGGTCATCCGACGGGTTCGAGTGAGGCTGAGGACTTTGTTGTGAAGTGCCTCTCTCTTGTCTGATACTGAGTCAGACGGCATATTAGTGCTGTCCGTCGTTGGAATTCGAGCGGACATGCGTAGGGGCAAAACTTGCGACTTCATTTTGTGTCCGAAGGCTATTGGCTGATGGCAGCAGGTATATTTCCCCGATAAATCAATGGTTGAATAGACCGAGAGACGCATTTGTACCTAGGTGTGACCCTGCAGTCCTATAATTAGTTCACGTCGCGCAGTAAACAGAAGCCTCAGGTCAAATGGTATTTATTTATAAATGTGGATTCCATTCAGGCTATGTCGAAGCGCAAACATGCGAACTGACCCAGGAGGGTGATTTGCACGCGGCTCTGACCAAACTACTTAGAGCTTACACAAATTTAAAATGCTGTTGATTTAAACTTCTTTTCTTCTTCGAGCTACATATTTACCTGCGGAACACCTTTTACTTCGCCAGTGGAATCGTCAATTTGAAGTTGGACAGCCAAAATGTACTTTCCGATATCAGATCACTTACTGAAACTATTAACTGGCTAGTTATCTAGACGTAACGCAATATTCATAAAGATGCTGAAAACTCAAACTATTTCAGCCACAGTTCCGGGACAGCTACTCTTGGCTTAAACTTATGACCCCCGCTTTAGCCTCAATAATCGTATCTGTTGACGCAGTGACGATGGGTTCTTTTTTGGCGGACAGACAACAACTAAGCCCGTTCATTGGACAATTTACACTTCAGCTACCGCAAGTTTGCAACCTTTCTGATACTGCACTGATGAGCACAACTCAGGTGTCCTCTAAGATATCAGGTGTGCCCAAGACACCAAGAACAGCACCGTGGAACTAGAGGGTTAAGTTTCTTAGGCATCAACCCCACTTGGTGGAGTGAACCAACTTTGCGAAAAATTGCGGATAAAACCAACTTCGGAGGTTCAATTCAACCAGTTCGATAGATTTGTTCCACGGGGGGCAGTAATTTGTATTTCCTTTCCCCCGGTCGAATTCTTCCCTTGTCTCCTGCTGTTTACTGCGTCTACCCCATAGACGCAATGTGCATTTGTCATTCCTCATGAAGTTTTAACTCTTGACTTGTCGAACCAATTTGGTCGATCACCCTTTACGCGCCCTTTTTCACCATTTTGCGTTACCATGTGTCGTGCCCAGGCGTGTGTCGCAAAATAAGATCGACTTGCCATCTTCTTCGGGCTTTCTTTTGACTTGCACTACTTCGTGCAACAGTTTAGAAGGAAACCCCCATAACTTGAGGTTTGTACCCCTCTTATTACGTATGTTATACATGTAGTACCGGATCTTTTGATGAGTCTCAAGAATCCACAATTTCTGGCTTATGATTTTGCGCGTCACTCAACTGGGCTTTCCTGAATATGTCGAAGTATTCTACAGTATTAGATGCCTGTTTGGAAGATATACCATCCTGAATACTTGCAAGACGTAGCTAGCGTCTTGAGCAAGGGGGGTTACGTTCTTTTACTTTTATAAAAGATTGAGAATCAGGAAACCGCGAACGATTTTCATTAGCAACCAATAACATCCTTAGGTGGGAGCCGCATTCATTCAAGTGACAAAGTACATTCCTTTCCCGAGTTTTTCATCGGGCACGATATTAGAGATATCAGAGTGCACTTTCTTCACAAACATCCTAAATCGGGTTGCTGAGTAGTTCGAGTAGTGTGCCACGTGTGTTGAATCAAATCACGCGGCTACTAGTTCCCAGTCGAAGGACAAATATCAAACATCTATCTATAAGCAGCTATTCTGTTCACTCCATCGCATGCTCATGTTGCACGAAAAAACAGGTTGGTCGAAGAGCGAGGCATTCGTTGGACCGGAAAAATAAACCGGCCTGTCTGAGGGGTGGACTAAAGTTTTCCCGTCCAAGCACAATTTTGGGACTCCTGGTAAAAACCGATCCCACCACAACTATCGATAATGGTTTTCAGATCATCTGTCACTGTAGAACTGACCACGAGTAGTAACCCTCCGAACAGTGTTAGCTACTAAATTCACAATGATCCGTCAATGCAAAATGAAACGGTTGCAGGTTCCCGTTAGTCGCCGCTGTCACATCACAAGCCAGAGAATCAGCTGGGTTCCAGGTGATTCTCTCGCACAAACCAAATTTGTTTGGAACTGAGTGTATTTCGCTAATCGTTCAGCTGCAGCACCCTTTCGGTGCCTAACTGCCATGTCACCATAAGGAAGCACGAGGGCTGGGATACTGCCAGGTTGCCCAAGCTTAGACAGGGGAAGTTGGGAGGCAGAGATCGGGTTCGAACCACGGACCTTCTGGTCAGTAAATTCGCGCTCTAACCACTTGGGCTATCTCGCCCCTTATTTTGCTAATGCACACAACTGTCCACGATCCAGTCGCGTTTACTGAAAGGTGACCAGATTTTGAAAATGTTCGATGGCGTGTGCTCTCAAAGGTCACATCTCGCAACGCTGTCTACTTTCGCTCACTGCACATACGTGTTTCAAACAGGAGGGCGCCTCCAGGTGGTGAGATTTGAATGCCCAAAGACCTTTGTTCGGATTGGAACGCCTACATCCCCCGGTGTAGTAGTCGACAGCAGATTAATACAACGGTGTTGTGAACAAAGCTCGTTTTCAGCCCACACTAAAGCATTGTGACATGTCACATCTGTTCTCCAACATACTGGGTCTGTCAGCCACTGTCTGTTCAGTTTTTAACCCACACTCTTGTGTCCATTACCACAAGGCATTCAACATAAACCTGGTTGACCGTGCCCAAGTCAAGCAACTAACACAAGTTCACCGCTCTTGACACTCAGTCGAAAACTCAGTGACCACTGATCACAGTTAAATCTTCTCTGCCTTGGAAGTTCTTTGTGACGTGATGGTGTTCCCATTTCCGGAGCGTAGGGATTACCACCCATTTTAGGTCAGATCCGTGTTTGTATCAGCCGCAGAATTTACATTGCCCAGAAACGGATGCTGTACAGTTCATGTGCCCAACCTCACCGCTGCCCGCTAACTTGACCTTTGACCTTGTGAACTAACCTTGGCTGTCCGCTGCTTCCCAGTGTCCGAACTGGTTTTGTCACCTATGTAGTTCCTCACGAAATGTCTGTTGATTCCCGCTTCGGGCTCTCAAATACTTTGAGCTTTTGGGCTCGTTCTACGCTAGTATTGAGCCAGGATGACTTCATATCATTCAAAGATTGTTTCTTTGAGTTTCTACAACTAGGTGAAGTGTTCTTCAAGTCATTCGGATACTGAAAACTCTACTCAGCGGTTCTTCTAGAAATTTCCCTAAAATCACTCGTTATGTTTAACAGCCAACTAGATAGGCCAAAAATCTTTGATTTTTACTCATCCACGTCGGCCTAGCAGCGAAGCTAGCGTCCATTGTTATGCAAACTGTTTCAACTAGTGATTAAATCCTAGCGACCTTATTTCCACGTACGAAATTCGGTGCCTATGGTGGGCGAAGCGGTCAGCGCCATGCATGCCTTCCCGTAAAGACAGCATTACATTAAGATTTTGGATTCAGCCGGTCAGTCAGCTGAGCAGTAGAAAGCATGGGGTCTGAATGCCTTTTCAATATCTAGTAGTCTTGTCCATGGATAGGCTATTCGACATAGCAGCTAGAGTTTGCCCCCTCGGGAAACATGTCCATGAGGTGACATCTGCAACTCGGTCAACAAAATGGTAGCCCCCTAACCTACTGAAGTGGCCACCAGGGGCATTGACGAAGACATGTCCTGAGTAAAAATCGATCGGATAGAACCTACCCACTGTGGTTGTACCAGTAACATTTATTGGGAGATCATCGTACATGTTCACTTCAGTGTGTGAGCAACGTTTGCAAGCCGTTCTCACCAAGTTCTAAACGGTTGCAGACAGTGCTGGCGATGTTGCGGAATATAGGTAATTCGGGTGCGCTTTTGGTGACTGCTGTCTCTGGGGACGGAATCCTGCAACAAATTTCGAACACTTTCGATGTACCTTTACTAAAAGCCATCTTCTAGTCAATCCATTGTTGCTTGTGTTCTTAGTTCATCCGAAGAATCACTTGGGGGCAAATAAACAGAGTTGTGGCCCATGGAACATTGTAATCGGTCAGAAACGGTCGTAATATTCAGTCAGAAATCATAACCACCGCAGGCGGACTGCTAAAGACTTGGATGAGTTGAATATTTCGAACGAAAGTTGAATCGTTTCCGAAGCAATCTCCACAGTAGATTTTGTGATCTTTTCAAACCAGGAAAAGGCTGTTTTTAGAATCATTCAAGTGATGATGGGGATGAAGTTTATGATCGGTTATCTGAGCCATCAACGTGAGAAGGGGGACCTTACTGATATCGGCTGCCACGGAATGCAGTAGCCATTGCTCACAAAGCAGAATAGATCTGAATGATATATTCAGTGGCCCTGATCGGCATTCAAGAAACGATTTTAAAAGCTCAGTTCATCCTATTCTCAGCCTGAATTCAAGGGGCTAATATTATTCCGCTCTTGAATAATTTCACCTCTGTGCGAACAGACACAAAAATAAACCGAGCTTATTCACTCTCCTGCGTAACAATCTGGCTTTGACAGGAGACTCAATCTCTCGTTCGGGATTTGCCTTCTTATAAGTTGCTTTCACACAGTACGGAAGCCACGTGTCTCGTACGTTGTTTTCCAAGGTCAGGTGGATATGCCTTGTCGACAAGTTGACTTCTGAATTACAACTCAGTTAACGAGCACTCACTTTGGAAAGCGATTGGGTAGCTTTGAGCAGAGTCCCATCCCCGATCCGTTTGGTGTCAACAGACGAAACATAACCGGGTCACAAAGGTGGCATGATATGAAGCAAAAAAAAGGAAAAATCTATACTGCTTTCTGAGGCCAATCAAACAACTCTTCGAAGACGATCTCCACATCTAGCTGGGCCTAATTTTACCTCGATAGCTGGTGTGCAGATTTTGTGGAAAGATTCGAATAGAGGTCAGTGATCCGGACAAAAGAACATAGTCCATAATCCGGAACTTATTGTTATCCGTCAGAACCCTACTCCATTGATAACCAGAAACAGTTTGACCGGTACTCATCCGCTTACCGTTTGTAGTTTGCAGGATATGCAGCCCATCGCATCTGCCTCGATTACGTCACACTGGTTTTGCAATCGAACCCGGAACCAAGCCCCAGTTTCCCAAACTCAAGCCACTACGCTTTTTCTCATATACCAGCTATTACACGCGTGATTAGTGCATGCAAGATGGCACAATCCCATCTGAATTATCTTCTCTCACGTCATAGGTGTCAGATTCGAAGCATTTCACAACCACATTATTTTTCCACATGTATGGGAATGTCTCATTCCGTCAGGTAAATAGGAGAGGGAATGAGGGGGAAGGCCGGTGAGCGCAAAGCTGGAGTAATTGTCGCTTTGGTGCTGTTTGGCTGTGTTTACTGACCAAGTTGTGTCAGAACTGTAGACCATCCAGTTATGGAAATTAGTTTGAAGACCAATGGAGATTTCGTCTCCCAAGTAAAGGCCATTTATGCTGAAAAACCAAGCAGCACTGTACAGCTGTTTCATCCCGAAACTCCAGAGAGTTTTGAACTTGACAGACCACATCCCGGTTAGTAGTTTGAACACTTGAGCGTCTGATCGACAGCGTGATCAACTCGCACTTAGACAGGATATAGCGTCACTCATCTTTCGATCAAGTGATCTAACTAAGAGTAAATCACATTGCTGATCAACCACCGGTAGTCAAACGGTTAAGTGTTTAAACTACTAGCCGGTAGGTTGCGGGTTCGGGACTCCCCTACGTAAGATGCACATTGTCGATTTCAACGTTTAAGTTTTTTCAACGTTGATTGACCTCACTGAAAGTACAAAAATTCCATTAAAAATTCCAAAATCTCCCCACATTACTGACAAGTCACTTGACCGGCATATTAACCAAAGTTATTGACGCATGTTCGCTCCACTCGGCAAGGGAACATCGTTTAAATTGCAGCTACTGTGGCAACCTCCTTTGATTGCAGATCAACTCACGATCCCCGTATTGAAAGTGACCCGTAACATCTGTGCGTGTGTTCGGGGGGTCTTTGGATCACTTTATCCAGTCATTCTGTGTTGTGGACCACAGCCTCCTTGATGTCTTCTTAGTACCGCGAACCCCGGTCTGGATAGCCGCTTGATTGCCTGGTGCGCTCGGCCAAACCAGAAAAGTCAAGTGAACGTGCGAGCCAGCTACTCTGTTGATCACTGTCGCGTACAAGCGGTCAAGAGTGATACTAAGAATACAACTCATCCGTCAAGGGCGAGTTATGTAGTTATGTAGTCCGTTACGTTCGGGGCTGGTTCTCCTAGTAGTCGTTGGACGTTGCAAGTCCATCAAACAAACTGGTGCGTTGCAGAAAGGACAGACACTCCGAAAGTGGCCTTATTGTAAGTCATATGGTAGCGCTTGACTAATTTGTAACCGGATTCAATCGGCGTATTTTACAGGTACTGGTCCGCCAGAGATCCACAATTGGCAAAAAGCGCTATGCACACCGCGCAATAGGTGCTATTTCTTTACTATCTAACCTATGACTTAACGCTCACGGATGGCAAATACCCAAGTGTGGTCAAGTGGATGACTTAGTTGCTTCAGTAGAGGCTCTCTTGCCGTCCTAGTATGAGAAAGGACGAGGAAACTATCATTAAGATGTCAACCATTGTTCCCGGGTCTTTGTGTAGGTATGACAGGAAACAAAAGTCTGGCATTAGGAATAGGTTGCCCAGGTGAGATGAAAAAATGTTGCGACGTTCAGTATTCACCTGAATGTTCACACAGTGGTTGGAGCGTGAATTTACTGACCGGAAGGTCCGTAGTTCGACTTCCCCTGTCTAGGCTTGGGCAACCTGGCAGTGTCCCAGTCCTCGTGCTTCCTTCTGGTGGCATGGCAGTTAGACACCGAGAGGATGCTACAGCTTAACGATTTTTTTCACTCAATACAGGTCCTAGGTCTCGAAGCTATCGGTCGCTGAATTCTTTGCGAAAAGTAGGATTCATGAAGATAAACCAACCAAACGATGAAATGGGTCGAACGGCATATCATTCTCACTATGAACGAGGTAATTAAGAAACAGCTGATAAGAAATTAAATGTGTATTATCCAGAAAGGTTGGCATATGGATGGCCCATTGTTCAGATACTGCAGGCGTATTTTCACACTGCTGCCGAAGTGATTCATCAAACTTAGACTTTCGTCCTGTCAGTGGAGCTGGCGTGTGTTGAAAAGCCTAGGATTCCTGCTACGCTGTTTCACCCTTGTGAGGAATCATCAGCAGTGCGCATCTAACGAAACAGAGAGTCTTCAACCTGCGACCATCCAGCCAGTGGTTGAACACTTAACCGTTTAGCCACCAGTCGTTGAACAACAGTGTGATCAGGTCTTACTTAGACAGGACGTAGCGCCACTGGTTATATATCCATCAAGTGGTAAGTAGATGGCAGCGCAACCATTTAGAGTTGAAATCCTCAACAGACACATATCAGGTACAGCTACTCACTGGGCCCGAATCAGTAGTGTTGCTAGCCCAGTTAGGGATACCACACAAAGTCACACAGTTATCTTTGTTCATGCCAAAGAAACATCGTTAGACCGAACAATGATAAGTAATCGGTCGACGGTAGTCAACATGCCTCCTCATCAACTACTTGCCCCGCTGAACACACCCTGTCCACTTGTGTACATCATAGGTGAAATTACGGTTACTTTAGATATGGTTATACTTTGTAAAAGGTTAAACTTGACACGGTCTACGTGTAGTTGATAACTAGTGATAACACAAAGTGCTTGAACCTAGTCGTGTTGAGATAATTCGGGACTGTTTTTTTTCTGAGACAATATTTATGAACTATACACCAATATTCGCACTTACTTCCGGGTGTTGGAGTCCCGTGCTCTCGACGGGCTTCATCTGTGGTGGCGATGGGCACAACAGAACAATAGGGCAGTTTGAAATCCAAATCAATGCGATAAACTAATCCAGTGGCAGAAGAGGGATCACTTGAAGACGACCCGAAATCAGCAAGTAGGTCACCTGGACGGTCCTGACTTGCTCGCGGAGCGCCGACAAGACAAAATGACTGCGACTGACCCACGTAACTGGCTACGGAATACCCAAAATAACTGCCTGGCTTAGTGTGTGCATAACGTTGTACTGCGTTTGGGGGAAATAAGAGGTCATCTTCAGGAACTTGACTATATTTCTCAGTCCGTGGGGCTGATGCCGCTACCAAAAGGACAACATAGTAGTCAAACAGAAAAATCCAGTTTGTTTTGGAGCGCAGCATGATGACACGAACGGAAACCGTTTAATCCGTTTCACAGCGGTAGCACATTGTCTAGCAGCACAGTCGCAGGAGATGGATATTTTGGGCGAGCATGAATGGCGGTCGGTGATGGGTAGCGGCGTTTTTGTTGTTCTGATGGCTGGCCATAGGCACGTTCAGTTGCCCAATCGGATGGTAGCATGCACACATGCTGGTGTGATGAGTAGGCACGCGGCCAACGCCCAGGTCTGGTCAAGGCACGGCATGTTATCCACCAGCTGCAGGTCAAATGCTTTGACGTTAGTGCGGACGCACCATACCATCCGTCCATTATTGGTGAACCGGTTGCGCGCCCACTAACGCACGTACGCATGCGCGCACGCAGTCGTACACACACTGCGGTATGCATCTGGCTTGACGCAAAAATCCTGGGCCTGTCCACGTGCGCTTTTACCGCGACAGCGGCTTGGATTACTTAGCTCAGACTGGCGTTCATTTTTTGGATCTCTTGTGCAAAACTCCCAGAACGCCGATGCCAAATTCCGCAAGTTCTCATCCATTGTACCGACAAAGGACTAAGTATTTAGACACCTGTACAAATACCCAAAATAATTCTGAATACCTACAGAAGAGGCAACACATGTCTATTTTTCTATCCCACACGTGCGCAACTTTCATCCAGGTCGTCCAATTTAACTGACTGTCTTTGTTGTTGTACAAAAGTCTTATCAAGACAATTCTATACGGAAAGATTTACGAAACATCTCATTTTCTCTAGACTATCCAACTNAACATCTTTTCTCTAGAACTATCCAACTTGCAAACGATGTCGGGACTAGAAGTGGCTGTCACATAAAGGTATCGGTTTACCTTTCTTGAATTGATATATCGACGGGGATGTACCTTAAGAAAGTTGACAAAGTTGTTATTTTAGGAAAGTTATTAGGTAATGAACTCAGTTGACGCCAGATAGTATGATAAACAAAGTTTACCAACAGTCGGGAAAATGTTGGGCTTTCAGTAACCACCCATCCCAAGTTTTTCAATACGAATCATGTCCAATTTGGGTGTCTGCTTGTTCGCTGAGCTGGACGATTTGATTGCAAGCGTTTCATCAGCCAGACGGGGTGATATCATCA
This sequence comes from Opisthorchis viverrini, assembly GCF_000715545.1. Lineage (NCBI taxonomy): Eukaryota > Metazoa > Platyhelminthes > Trematoda > Opisthorchiida > Opisthorchiidae > Opisthorchis > Opisthorchis viverrini. The sequence goes on from NW_008752022.1 coordinate 154,795, forward strand.
GTGCGTTGTTAGGGAGCGTAGTGGAGCGTAGCAATGGGTTAGCGTTTGTGTGTTGAGTAGTGTTGCGTATGCGTTGATATACATGCTGCTAGAGGGGGCTGACAATGATTAGTTGTTCGGTCGGGCGGCTCCACTGGTTGCTCTGTTATCCTGTATCCTGATTCACCGATACTCCCGTGGCCTTTGAGCCTGGTGTCCCCTGCCCTCATACTCTGATCGACGTTGGAGTGACCTTTGTCTTCGGCCCTTCCGAGTTCCTGCTTGTAACCTTGTGATCCTTATTTCTTATTTTGTGTATCCAACATTTGGTTGTCCTTGGGTAATCCGGTTGAAATGTTGGTCCTTCGCAAGTAATGGTGTCTAAATTGGATCTCAATGCATCATTTGGTTGTCCTTGGGTAATCCGGTTGAAATGTTGGTCCTTCGCAAGTAATGGTGTCTAAATTGGATCCAGTTCAATGCATCGGTTTATCGAATCCGCACTGGAGTACCATGCTTCCGGAAATTCCCTTCTGTGTCTTGTGTCTCCGTGCATCAAAATTCTGCGTCTTCCAGAATGAAGTTGTGACCTTCTTGGTGTTCGTGTATGAATATCAAGGATAGGGGAGCATCTCTCCTGACGGTCGCGTTGTGTTCCTTTATTCGTGTGCATAATTTCCTCCGAGCTTGTCCAACGCAAAATTTGTTGCAGTTGATTTGGTGCATCCTGTTGGTTTTATCTCGGTTGTCCTTCGGTCTAGAGATTAGCTTCCTTAGAATGGCACTCGGTCTGTGAGCCACGGGGATTCCGTTTTGGGCTAATACTCTGGTGCAACTTCCGATATATTCTTGATGTAGGACAGGACTACCCGGCTGCTGGCTTGTTTTTGCTGTTGCTGTTGTTGGGATGCCTTCGCCCTCAAAGCTTCTCTTGATAAAATTCCTTGTGTATCCATCGTTCTTGAATACTCTGAATAGAAGGTTTTCTTCCTTCTTGCATATTTCTGTGCTGTCGCATTGTGTCTCCACTCTCTTGAGCAGGGTTTGGACGCAGTTCTTCTTGAGGTTTACTGGGCGATTGCTGCTGTAGTTCACTATTTGAACCGCGTATGCCTTTTTCCGGTACATGCAATCAAATTGCTCAGCTCAACGAACAAGCCAACGACCATCTACGCTACCTGAGCTACCAACATTTTCCTCTATAGATGTCCAATTTTTCTAGGACGATCTCGCAGTATCTTGCACTAAGAATCACTTGGTTTGCAACCGTGTGCTAAGGCCGTGATCTCAAGACAAGGAATTGTTTAATTAGTTTAAACGCACGATCTAGGTGTCCTGTCTGACAGGTAACGTATAGTCCAATTCGACGAGGGACGGTCAGTAATAATTACGATGAAACCGTATTCTACGAACTTCACCTGCGTTTTTTCAGTAGTCACAATTGGGCAGCATACAAAATATTGAATTAGACGTGGGCAAACAGTATGGATAGGTAGACCGTGGTTCTTTAATAAATTAACAGCAAATAATGAGCATAATTAAAGGAAGGCTTACGGCTAGATTGAACCTTGGGCAGTTAACAATACAGGATGGCACAGAAGGGACAGTGTGCTATTGGACAAATGAAGCGGGAAAAATGTAATGCAGTTCAAAGTGGAACAAAATGTTCAAGAACAAACCGAGAAATGAATGTGAATAAATGGTGTCATGAAAACAGTTGATATAGAGTCGACTTTGTATAAAACAGTATAATAAGTAAGTCATGTCTAGGTGATAGATATTCGGCTTGCAAAGCCCCTGACAGCTAAACGAGACAAGTCGCATTAATACACTCGTCTGTTATGCAATCAGTAGTATGTTTTTCTGTGCCGCTACATCTCGAGGCACAGAAGAACCCCCCTACAGGGTTTCTACCCTCCTACTAGTGATTATACCGGCGATTGAAACCGCGATAATAAGCAACACCTTAGTTGTTCTCATGAGCAGTAATCACACATCTACGAGACACGACGTCCAAAGCTCATTTTGGCTGTTTTGATAACACACACATTATCAACACCACCAAAATCAGGTTGTTCCTTTCACCGTCATATGCACATGTACACAAAACTTGTAAGTGAATTATGTCTCGTCAGAATCTTCCTAAGGTCAGTTCCTGCCGTATTTAATGTCCAAGGGAGTCTGATTTATGTTCAAAACCACCGGGGTTGCTAACTGGATGACAGCTGGCGGATAATTAAGCTTGTCAACGCTCTCAAAGGTGACCAATGACATCCGGCTTATGGGTCAGTAAGAGACATGGTGACCTCAGTATTCGAACAGAGCGGTTGTCATGGTCACTGGAGACGTTTATTGTCCGGTCTACCAGTTGTGGGTGAAAACTCAGCCAGTCGTAGAGACACAGAACCCTTCTGCTGTTGGTCGAATTCCCCTGGGCGAACAAACACCTTCTGCGGGCGTTTTCGTTGCAACGTCTGGATTTATCCCATTTCTTGAGTCGTTGGCAAGAACAGATGCTGGCGATTGGAATGAAACTTGAAGTTGCAGTTGCTAGAAACCCACTGATCATGACTTCATCCATCGGACTGGTATGATCCGGCTTGGAGCTCACTGAATACCATGGCGCGATTCTCGATTCATTTCTGCATCAACTGCCTTGACGAGGTGGATCAATTGGTCCGAATACTCAAGTTTTCCAAAGGAGATTCAGAGAACGAAACTAAAGAAGTACACTCATTTGAAAACCATTTTGGTCTTGCGGGAGACTCACATGGAACACAGCCGAATCTCTTGTTTATAATGTTGACGGAAACTCGGAAACTGGCTTACCTGATGAGCCTCAAGGAGTAAGAAACCGGTTGTGGGCTTTCGAAGAATTTTCAGCAACCTTATGAGTAGTGCATTATGCCAAACATCCACAGGACTTGGTGGAGTTGGAGAGCTTTGGTGAAGTCCAGCGAGTGGTTGATCCGGTTTAAGACACAGCTCCTAAATTAAGCTCTTGTGCTTGGTCAATTCTTCCTTAGACGCTTACATGATGACTATTCACAAGCGGATCACTATAAACGAGAAATTTAGGTGGATTCAATCGAGTCTTCCGTCAAATCAAATTCGTGTGCAACTGAAAGTATTTGTCCTAATATTCAATAGGTTTTTTGCGTGATTTTCGGAACACGTGTCAGACAAAATTAAATGCATTTAAGGGGAAAGAAAATGCGAAATGCAGGTGCACCGTTCCGTTTGGTTGTCCTTCCTGTTAGCGAGCTACCTACTCGACCTAGTTCTGTAATATTTTCGGTCCTGTCCCGCAAAACAGAACGTGCCAACTGGTGCAGTTGACAGTTTTCGTGTTCCTAGCTCAAACCATTTCCTGAACTTCAAGTCAGTCTGTCTGCCTGGTTTCAGGTCTTGCCTATGTGTGTTTTGTGGAGGCTGGCAGGTGCGTCTGCGAAAGTTGTGTCCGAAAAACCAGTCTTTGGAAGATGAACAAGATTCCGAAGGCGAAATGGCTGTTGTTTTTATAAAGGAATCTACTCACAAGGTTGCGAAAATTCTTTCGACAGCCCATCAGGTTGGCCCAAGTCCCCGAGTTTCCGTCAACCTTATGCTCTACTTGAATCCAAATTGGATTGCTTTCGAGGAATACACTCATTTGCAAATCAATTTGGTTTTCACGAGGGACTCAACTGGATCTATTTTTTATGATCATGAGGCGACCTGTGTGCAGCACATTCAGTTGTATAATATCATAAACGAGAGATTGTTGAGTTACTTGTGAAGACCAAATCGACTTGCAAATGGTTGTGGTTTTGATTTTTGGAGGAACATTATCCACCAGATCATAAAGTTTTATCTGTACGGGTTGTCCCTTTGCTGTTTCGGGGATACAGTCATTCGTTGTTGTAATTTGCCCCACTTATGCTGTCGGAATCTGGGTTTTCGGTACTGCTCATCGTAATCTGGAACTTTGTTTGTCCAGAAGTCACAAAATCATTTACGTCTGTTTGACGAGAGCGACCATGTTACACTTTATGGAACCTGTTGCACTCTATAAAAATCCCAGAGAAACAGCTGTTTTCAATGCATTCAAGATGTTTCCCATCCGGTAATGTGCGCGGCGCATGTGTGAACAGTTTTCTCATTTCATTTCCAAGTTACATCGTTGAGCTACAAAAGTTTCACTAGTTTTATACTCGCCATAGCTCACAGTAACACCAGCGGAGAATCTCGGGGCTTCACTGTCTTACAACTTTGTAAATTTATTTGAATAAAGCTGCCACCTTGACGTGGTGGTCGGGCTTCAGTGCTGCAATGATCCCGCGGGCTACATTGGCTGGAACGTCAGTCCACAAGGTGCAACCATACCAGGAACGCCAAAGGGAGCAGTCGAACCAAGAGCAGCGATACCCCGTACTATGAGTACTCGTGCTACGAGGCGGTTTGGCTGTAAAGTCGTACTGTCTCCTGAGATAGGAGTGTGAAGGCAGTGAGATGTTTTCCCCAGGCAACCAATATATCCATATTTATGGAAGCAGTGATGCTGCATTCCCTCGAGAAAGGACGGATTAGAAAAGGTCGACCCTGTTGTGCGCAACCGCATCGATAATGAGACAGTAATGCCGTCCTCGGATTAGATCAACCTTCTGCAGCCAAGCAGACTATTGGGTCATCTGCTCTGGGTAGGGTCCCCAAAGAAAACCCAAATTTCCGTTGCCTCGTGAGTCAGAGGCTAGGGCCAGGGTCGCCGAACAAAACCCTACATCATCCCACTGCCTTGTGGGTCAGACTTTTGAGTCGAAGGCTCAAAATGGGGTACCTCAACCAAACCCCCTTCCTTGGCCTGGGTAACCGGGAAGTATCATTTGCTCGCGCAGTTCGGTGTCCACCGATGTCTCTTCCCAACCCTTTCGCACCACACAAGCAAACGTCACTGCGCCATTTGACTGTCAGTTATCTGACCGAAGGGCCTTATGCTCCTCGCTGCCTACAAACATCAAACGAGATAAAACCTTTCTAAATCCACGAGATCCTTTCCACATAGGAGCTTTTAACGTCCGTATTCCATTGGCAAACAGGCAATGCTTGCTGAAACCTTATACTCCCTTAAAATTGATGTATGTTTTGTCTGCGAAACACGCACACAAGACCCGGGCGTGGTTCTGCATCTCAGAACGCCAAGGGTGAACTCAGCTCTTTCACATTTCTCCCTCCGTGTGTCTGGTGACCCAGAAGCGATGACTCGTGGAATATATGGCGTGTTAGTTGCATTTAGCCCCAGATCTGAACGCGCTTTGCTGGATGGGATCGCAGTAAACAGTCGTCTTTGCGCCGACCGGTTATCCAGTTCAATCAAGCTCAATGCCCCTCGGCACAAAAATGGTACCTGTTTGTCGTGTCGGCTTATGGTCCAACGGACTGCAGTTCTGATGCGGAGAAGGATAGTTTCTGTCGAGAGCTATCCGGGCTCATTCGTCAGGCAAAAAGCACTGACATTGTGATCCTTGCAGGCGATCTGAACGCTCCAGTAGGTCGTCTGGGCTCCTTGAAATCACATTTGGGCGATCGATTTGGAGTCGATGCTCGCCGAACAGACAACAGAGATCGACTCCTTCAGTTGTGTGCTGATCATCAACTGTTTCTGGTAAGTACGAACTTTCAACATAAACGTTCGTACCGCGTAACCTGGCGGCCGCCAACTGCAAATCTACCATGGACCCAGTTGGACCACGTGGCCATCAGCCACCGGTGGAGAGCCACAATTCAAGAATGTCGTTCCTTCTAGGATACACGACCTGATTCCGATCACGCCATGGTGCGCGCACGCTTGACAGTTCGTTTCCCTTCAGGCCCTTGCAAGTCGACAGGAAGGATGCCAATCCGCCGGCGTCGAAGAACTGCCATAGCTCAACAGTATCGATCTGAGCTAGCCCAACTACTCTCCACGGTAAACCAATACTGTGGTGACAGTGAGCGAAGCGTGGCAAAATGTGAAAGGAGCTATGTTAGCGGCGTTCAGTACTGCCTATCCGACTTCTCCAATTCGACCACAAGACCACTGGGTGTCGTCGAGGTCGTTATCCATGATTGATGCCAGGAAAGCCATACCAGCAGGCAACGAGTACGACGGCGCACGCAAATCCCTCAAACGCCAAATAGTGAAGAGTCTAAGAAAAGACCGAGAGCTCTGGTGGACATCTTAAGCTCGGGAGATGGAGAAGGATTTTGCTACGGGAAACAGCCGTGCTCCATATCAGCTGATGCGATCGACTGGCTGTACGATAGCAACGGCCAGTGAAACGACAAGTGAAAAAGATGGCTCAATAATTGACTCGCAAAAACGTCGACTGGAAAAATGGGCCGAACACTTCGAAGAACAGTTCAGCTAGCTTCCTGCAACACAGCCCGTAGAGATAGTGCATACAGGCGAATGGAATGTAAACATTGATCGCCCGTCAGAAGAAGAAATCAAATACGAAATATCCGTGCTAAATCGTGAGAAGTCACCAGGGCCGGATGGTCTCCATCCAGTCCTGTTCAAAGTAGCCGGAGAATCCCTGTTGACCAATCTAACAATATTAACTGGTGTGAATGAGTGAACAGAAGGTGCTTGCAGAATGAGGCATGTCGACAGTTATTCCTATCTTCAAAAAGTGTACGTGTACGCTGTGAAAACCAGCCTGGTAGCTGTGGCATCAAAGGTGCTCTCTGGTCCTATTCTTCGACGGTTGCGTGAACACAGGGAGGGGCAGATCCGTGAAATCCAAACTGGGTTCCGTCCTGCAAGAGGATGCACGATAATATTTTCATCCTCCGACAGATTATTGAGCAGCGACACTGCTTTCAGCGACCAACGTTGGTTGTGTTACTTGATCTGGAAGCTACCTTTGACTCTGTGGACCGTCTGGCAATATGACAGTGTCTGTGGAGCAAGGGAGTACCTCACAAATTCTTGACTCGCCTTAAGGCGGTTTATGCCAAATTCTGTGGCCGTGTGAAGGTCTACATCAAGCTCTCTTCTGAATTCACCACATCAAGTGGTGTCAGACAGGGCTTTTCTCCTTCATCTTTACTCTTCATCTTCGTCATTGACGCGACCATGGAAGACTCATTTTGAGCCCGTAATACCTGTGGGGACAGAGTGTCGCCGTGTCTGCTCACAGATATCGAGTACTCAGACGACATAGTTCGTCTTGGATCTAACCCCGTGGTGATGCAAACCGGCATGCGCTTCACACCGGTAAAGTGTAAATAGCTACTGCAAGACTGGATGGGCTCGGACCATAGCCTCATGCTTGCGGATGAGTCGATTGAGGTAGTAAGCAAGTTTGTTTACATTGGCAGCTGCATCACTCCCGGTGGTCAAGCGTAAGATATTTCTAACCGGATTGGGAAGATCAGAGCTGCCTTCATGAACCTGTGTCACCTGTGGCGTAGGCATGATAAGCCTAACCGTCAAGGTTGGAGTTGACAAAGCTGCGGTGCGCTCCATATTACTATATGGATCAGAAACCTGGCCGAGGACGTCAAGAGACTCAGTGTTTGACCATCGATGTATTCGGAGCATTGTCCAAATCTGGTGGGAACACCGGATCAGCAATTCTGAAGTACGTCGAATGGTATTCGGGAGAAATAACTCACCCTCGATAGATGAACTGATCACACTGCATAGGTTGCGCTGGCTTGGCCACGTGTTGCGTATGCCAGTCGACCGACTTCCTCGAAGGGCTCTTTTTGCACAACCACGTGAAGGGTGGAAGAGAGCCAGAGGCGGTCAAACAATGACTTGGCAGCGAAGTATGAAAGCCATTACCAGCAAACTCAGCTGCGCTGGTCACTGCCGTCTTCCTGGATGGGGACCCCGAGACGGGCCACACCAATGGTTAGAGACATTGTCGCGCCCTCAATGGCGCTCGTGCATCCAAGCTATTGCCTTCAATGCATAGCTCTCTTCCCGATTCCCCCACTTAACATTCCACCTACAGTGCTGTATTTATGCACTAATTTATCAACTCCCGCCTTCAATGCGCAGCTACCTACCCCACCTCCCCGAATAATCGGTAAGCGAAACTGTGGCAGCTGCAACCACTGCACAATAAGTACGCGGTTCTTAGAGCTGGAAATGATGATGATGATACCAATTGGTATTGTGGAAAGAAGAAAGAAACGGGAGAGAGAGAGAGAGGGTGGATATGGTCCGTCCTGTCTTATTCCTGGTTAATGCCCCCATTCTAAGTTAAAAAAATTAAGGAAACGTGAAAAACGATGAATTGAGTTTAATCCACAATGAAAATGTCGCAACCTCACATTGAAGGCATCAGCTATGGCCCATTGTGTTTGAACTAACAGTTATGCAGAATTGATCGATACGGATGCATCCATTTGTTGTCGCAGATGTAGGTTAGTTGCCTTGCTCGTGTATAAACCGATTATCACCATAAAGATGTAATTATGGCAGTACTTTCCCCCGATAATGTCAGATGGACACACTGGATCACCACCTGGCTGAGATATCAGAGTGGTAGATTTCAGTCCAGGTGTTGCACACGTCACGACTCACATAGTAGCATAGAGGCCGACTAACAACAGAATCAGCTGGTTAGAAATATCAATAAAAATGTGGTACATCCATAGAACAATCCTTTTGAGATTATTGGAATATTTTTGCCCTGGAAACGTCAGACAGCAACACTGAAATTCCAGCTGATTCGTGGGTAATCTTTGAGAAGTTGCCGACACATGGTTGCATGCGTAGCTTAACCGAATCGAATGCTCTTCTCTCCAGAACTGAGCAACCGAATATAAGGTCATTCCGTTCTGTTCGAAATGTTCGACCATGCACCAAAACGTTTGAACTGGTTCAGCTTACGCACTACACCGGGACTGATAAGTACGCATACAAACAAGCGCATATGAAAAACTCGATGTTTTAGCACAGGTCCCAAGCAGAGGACTGTAATCACCGTTTACTATGATAGTTAGTTTTGTTAGTTACTCATCTACTTAGTTGTTTTTGTTTTTTGTTTTTTGTTTTTTGTTTACAATGGATGTCGGTACGCGCATTGAAATT
>NW_008752022.1:164029-167029 GCF_000715545.1 Opisthorchis viverrini
GAGAACTTACCTCTGAGAGCAATTTTCTGATGAGAGAGTCATTGCTCGTGGATTTCCAAACTTTTGGTCCTCAAGGTCACCCGACCTCCCACCTCTGGATTATTGGATTTGGGGAATTATCAAGGCCTGCGTATATCATGAAAGTAAACCGAGGAATTTGGTGGAGTTGAGAGCAAGAATTGAAGAGGACCGTGCACGAGTGATGCATGAAAATGGTAAACATGCTGTGTCTCACAACTCATACCGCCTCCAAATTGTTATAGAAGAAAAAGGCAATTTATTTCAATATTTTTGTAATGTAAGTGGTCGATGAGGATGCCTGTTCCGTTTAAAAAACGTCCGTTCAAGCTGCCAGCACTGTCCATACAGATGTAATTGTCAATTGAGATTTCATCCTGAAGATGAAGTCAGTCTACGCTGAAAAATCGAGAAACAGTGTACTACTGTTTCATCCTTATTGGGAATCATCGGCAGCGTGAATCTCACGAAACTCCTTCATAAACGCCGATCAGCCTGATGGTGACCGAAAGGTCAGATGTTGTAACCACGAGCCGGGAGATCGCGGGTTTGAAACTTTCCGAAATTTCGTGAGATGCGCAATGTTGATAGGGGGGAGAAACAGATGTACATTACTTCTTGGCTTTTCAACGTGGATCGGCTTCCCTTATGGCACGAAATCTTAGTTGAAGATGTGATTGTATTCACCTCATTCAGTGGGTTCATGGGTCACACTTTCTGGACGTATGTTGAAGGAATATGATGGCTTAAACTCATTGGCTGACAATCGGTTTGTGCTGATACCAAAGTACACTTGTTTCTTGTATGTTCTCATGTCATTTCTGGTCAGTTTTGGTCTACCCGCAGCTGTGGCGTATGTTTAGTTGAATCGGACCATAACAGGACCTCTAGAATTTAACTATACACAGTTGGAAAGTAGAACATAAGATTGACGGAAACCCAGAGACTTGGTCTAGCTGAGGAGGTATAGGTGGGGGAGAACTAGTCGTGGGCTAAGTTTTCAGCAACCTTATGAGTAGTGCGTTCTGTCGCCAGCGACAGTTGACTCACTTGGTAATGCGGTGACACAGCCATTACAAACGATATCTGAGAGGCTTGGCTAGTTACGTGAATAAGTGAACACTGTCCTATAGACTCGATAGAAAAAAATCTTGTTTATTGCAGCGCCAAAACCATGCTCGGCTTCTTTCCAAACTTCAAAGCAGATTTCATATTTCCGAATCTGAGGGTCGTCCCTACACTGACACATCAGCCTATATGACTGTTTACGTATATTTACCTCCGAAGATACGTCGCCAATGATAAATCCGGGAAAAGATGGTGAGTTAACCGTCTGCTACTTACTGTGCAAATCTTGGTACCATGATATCAGCTCGAGCGATGGTTTCCGGATGCATACGGCAGTCAGCCAAAACTGAATTTTATACAGCCACCTGAGCACCGTCCTACTTTCGACGCATACCCTCATTTGCACAGGAGGCACAAATGAATCCAGTCAAATATGTTGTTTTATGACGGTTCATTTTAACTGAATGTGCTGCCCCAGACCACCTCATGTTTCAGTTAGTACGATATTGGGGATATCGCAATACATCATCGTCTAGACGCAACGTACTACTCATAAGGTTGCTGAAGATTGTCAGAGTTTTCAGCAACTGCATGAGTAGTGTGGTACGTCTGGACAACACCGTGACCAGAATAGTTTCTTCCTTCTAGGAGGTTTCGAACTCAGCGTGGATCTCAGCGATTGACATGATAATGTTTTCAGCAACTGCATGAGTAGTGTGGTAGGTCTGGACAACACCGTGACCAGAAGAATTTCTTCCTTCTAGGAGGTTTCGAAGTCAGCGTGGATCTCAGCGCTTGACATGGTAACACCGGTCATTTATTTGTCGTTGCAAGTTATCCATTTGCCAAGTCAGGTTGATAGAATCCTTCTTGTTTACAGAACGGATACTTGTCAGTCATAAAATGCATCCAAACTTGGGTAAACACGCGGCACCTATCTGTTCTATTTTCATGTATTATGGGCCTTATTTCAGAGAACCGTTTCACTGAACACCCAACATCAATGAGTGATGTCTCCTTGACTGTAGGGGGTCATATATGATGCATCGTAATTAATAAGATCCTTCAGTCTGTGTTCTGCCTGCTACTTTTTTATTTTCGGAACCGGATCCTACATGGCCTGTCTGACATTGACGTCACTTACTTGATTTTGTGATCTATTGATCTAACTCTCATTCAACCCCCTCTTTTTGATTGCTATTCATACTGTAGCTACAGAGGACTGTGGGTCAGATGATGTCATACAGATAGCCGGTAGCTTGGTTTGAATTTGAGCCATGTGGTGTATGGTGTGCACCTACCCTGTGTGTTCTTCTTGGAAATCAGGCTTGTCCTGAAGTACTGCTACTCAAGGAGACATCGCACAATGACTACCACACACCTAAGATTCTCACCTTGTCGTGGTTAGGCTTTTGTGCTGTAATAATTCTGTTGGCTATATGCGCTGGAACTCAGTTCTTCAAGGTATAACCACGCCAGGAAGGCCAAATTGGAGCAGCCCAACGACGGACAATGACTCCTTGTACTGTCAGAAATCATATTACCAGGCGGTCTGGAGGTAAAGTCGTACCGTCCTATGAGATAGGAGTATGAAGCCAGTATGGTTTCTCCCCAGGCGATCTGCATCACCATATTTCTGAAAGCAGCGTTGTTGTCTTCCTCCCAGGAGGGATGGGTTAGAAAATGTCGGCCCCAAAAACTGCAAAGGCACCTGCTGTACGCCACCGCATTAGGAGTGAAACAGCAATGCCCTACTGCCTCCGTTCTTGGGAAAAACCTGCAGCCTGCAGCCAAGTCAGTAAGACTATCGAGTCCTGAAAGGTTCGTACTCAAGACTATGAAAGCCGTTAAACCCAAACCTACTGAATGTTCTGTTAGGAAGAAGCCCGTATACATGAGGCTTCCATTCAAAGG
>NW_008752022.1:167310-184540 GCF_000715545.1 Opisthorchis viverrini
AGCGGAAATCACGTGGAAAAGGTTAGGATCGGGGCTACACTTGAGAGAAGTCAAAGGAAAGGGGTTTGGTGAGGGGTAAGTCAATGGGTCATGACGTCAATGTCATTGACCTACCCCTCACCCAACCCCCTTCCTTTGAATTCTCTAAAGTGTAGCCCCGATCTTAACCTTTTCCACGTGATTTCTGCTACCATATAAATTTGTGATGTATTAACCAAGATGAATAATCACAGAAAACAAGCTTTGTTCGCTACCTTCTTCGTACTCCTGACTATCGGGTCACTGGCTCCGGAAAGGGCACCCAAGAAAACCCGAAAAACGGCCTACTCGTAGTCTAGAGTTTTGAGTCAGAGGCTAGGGGCAGGATCCCCAAACAAAACCTTACGTCCAAATACTGCCTCGTGGTTCACGTTTTTGTGTCAAAGCTGAAGGTGAGGTACCTCAACCAAATCTACCCACTTCGTTTTGAGCAGCCGGGAATTTTGTCCTTGCGGCTCTCCGATCACCGGTCCTCCCTCACACCCCATCCCCAAGCATCGAATGATGCAGTACGATCAATCTGTCTGCCAGTCCCCTGGCCATTGTTCCATTTATCTCTCACGTTCTCCCACTTTCCAGTGGTCCAACCTGTAGTAGCTGGAGTCAATGTACCAATAGTACATGAGTTATAGCTTTTAAATTTAATTTAATTGAGACTGACTGCTTCCGACATTCTACAAATACTGAGCTACAGTATGGGACCCCGTCATTTTAACTCTGGTGAGACACTATCAGCCGCAACAACCCTCTGCGAGTTGAGTTATCCGCCACCGATAACTTCCATTCTATCCATTGTAGAAGACCATTCACAATGTTTGTGGATCTACCACAACACTATTGAAAATTCTTCATACATCTGTCAAAAAGAGACAATAAACGGAATAGTGGACGAATTAGTTTTACGCTCTTACTGTGATTACACATTTGTGTATCGGGAAACTTCAGGCGTACAGAAAAATCGGTGGAATTGATCGTTTATCACCAGGTTGTCCCCTGTATCCGAAGTATACGGCGAGCTCTCCAAAGACTTCCGTACACAGAGTGGTGTCCGTCAGGGATACCCACTCTCCCCATTGCTGTTTAACTTCGTGATCGATCAACTCCTGTGACGAACGCCGGAAGATCTCCGAAATCCCGGTGTTCAAATAGCCTGTGAATAAAATCTTGTCGATCTGGAATATGCAGACGACATCGTTCTCATCTTCGAAGAGGAGTAGAAGGCGTAAATGTTTTTGGATGAACTGACTAAAGTCATCCCGTCCTTTGATATGCACTCTGTACCCACAAGGTGTAATGTCATGCCCCCAGACATGCGGTCACTGAACACACCCCTTACAATCCGGGGAGATGCACTGGAAGTCATGGGGCGTTTTACATGACTTAGAGGTTGTATTAGTTCTGACTGTAGCGTGACAGACGAGGTAAATGCAAGAATCGGCATGGCTCTGGTCGCGTATGTTAATTTGAGGCACCTATAGCGTTTCCATGAGTCTCAAGGACGTGTGTATCAAGCTACAGTATGGGCTGTTTTGTTATATGGCTTTGAGACTTGGCCTGTTCGAGCAGCGAAACTAAGACGTCTTCAGGTGTTCGACAATCGTTATCTCTGAACCATAGCCCGCGTGGGTTGGTGTCGGACAATCCGTAACGCGGCAATTAGAAAGCGAGTTTTGGGTTGTGCAACGGGTACTTCAGTTTAAGAATGTGCCCAGCACCAGAAGCTGCGTTGGTTGGAACGTGGGTTGCGTATGCCAAACCATGGTTTGCCGAAAAGAGTGCTATTTTGTGTCCATTTTAGAGTCGAGGAATTATAGAGGTGACCAACCCTTGACATGGAAGAGAGGTATGAATTAAATTACCAAATGTTTGGGTGCTATATGTGCAGCTCGCCTTCCAGGATATGTACCGTGTGATTCTCACTGCGCCTGATTAGAAACGCTGCAAGCTATGACTGTTAATCGATGTCGGTAAAATTATTGTTGTCAGAGTTCCAGAATGGATGTCTGGATGCGTAGGCACCGCAGAATGAGGGGCTAGCACAAAATTCCTTCCCCGCCCACTTTCATTGTTTTCTTCAAAATGAGGCTTTCAAATAAATCATGGTTGTACGGTAGCGAAGCATCGGTGATGAACACTGATGTCATGCTGCCGATGATGATGATGGTGATGAATGTATGTGACCCCCTATTTAAGGATGCATTGCACTGTCTGTGGATTGTGGCTGCTCAACTTACGCATCCTAACATCGGAATGGATCGTTGGTATGGATTTGGACTTAGTCCAACACAATGATTCACATCAATCAGGCATAAATTAAACATTCGGTTAGGTTCAGTTTCCGACTATATGGGATCTCAGCGCTTAGAATAGTCAATTTTATCAAGAACAGTGTCATTCGGATAGCAAAGACTGTGGGTCATATAAAACGTATGTTGTGACCAATAAGCGCAAATATTAGCAACTACAAACAAGGCACCCGAAACCACATTGTTCTCATGGTACAGAGCGTTGCATTTCAAGGGTAACTCAGGAGGAGTTGAACAACAAAACTCCTGTCTCGTTAGTGGGGAATAAATTTGCCGTAGAGACTAAAGTCACGTCACATTTCGGACCTACGCGGATCTTTTCCAAATTGTTTTTTCTGAGATGGTGCGAATGCTAATCGATCGTTTAGCTCGTCAAATTGTTCATGCTGTCACACGTACGTGGGAAAGTTATGTTTAGCGTGCAGTTCTTGGTCGTCAATTTTAGCTGTCAGTCAGCCGTACAGTTGTTGCTAAAAAAGGTCGCCCAAGTTAAATCTCTTACATATGAATCCACGTAGATAGTTGCCAAATGAGAGGATGAAACTTGGTGCTTTGGGTAGTCGCAAGTCAGTGTTTGTTGTGGGCTAAACTTCTGGGAAAATTGGTTTAACTTTACAGTTGTTAGCAGTGTGAGGAGAATTGAGAATTTTCAACTGTCCCCTGAGTGAAGCCAATCTATATTGAACAAACGAGGGACATTGTAGAGCTGTTTCGTCCCTATTAGGAATGATCCGCAGTGCACATCCCGCGAAACTCCAAGGAGTTTCGAAGCCGCAACCCTCCTGCCAGTAGTTTGAACAATTTAACTGACGGCTAAGAGTGGCTGATTATCAGTGCGATCGACTCACCCAGGATATACCGCTTCTCATACTTCGAACGACGAAACATTGCGTAGTTACTTGATGACTGGCTCATCGGGTGACAACTTCTCAGATGGATGTTTTACTCGAGCAGCCAATCAACACTTGACCTCGTGATGTGGAACCCGTGATTGAAGGATGAGTGGCCCCATATCTTGCTCAGGTCTTAGCTAAATGCTCTGCTGATTGGTCAGTCGTGGCTGAACTGCCAAACGGGATGGTGCGAGTTCTAATCTCATGAAGATTTCTGAGATGCGCACTACTGATTCCTAATAAGATAGACGGACTTTACTTACGGAACGGAATAACAGTTGAAACACATGAAGCTTGTTGACTGGATGACCTTGGTTTGCATTGGCCTTTAGAAATGGGAAACTAGGATTATTGGTCCGAATTCAGACAGTTATTGGGTGACCACGTCACCCAGTAATTTGTTACAGACTCTGTAGCGTCACCTACGTCTGCACAACCAATAGCTTTACCCCACAGTTTTTTATGATCCGACCAAGACTCCATTAAAATGTCCGGACAAACAAAACCCAAGTTCACGATCTTGTGACTATCAGGCCTTCGCAATACCGCATTAGATGAAGCCGCTGACCATTCACCAGAAGTTTGATATTTTTCTGAATAAAGCTGTATTCCACACGCGCCAGAAATTCGAAGCCTTTGGTAACCGGCCAGTAAGTGGACAATTCTGTGTGAAACTGTTTCGAACTGTCCAGCAGAGTCGACCGGCAAATCACCGTACAGTCCCAATAAGGAAGAAAGTCCTCGTTCGTCTGAGGTTTTCGGGATCCGGTCACATCTGTTGGGGGCGAGATGGTCCAAGTGGTTAGAACCCGAATTTACTGACCGGAAGGTCCGTGGTTCGAATCCGACCTCCGCCACTCGACTTTCCCTGTCTAGGCTTGGGCAATCTGGTAGTATCCCAGCCCTCGTGCTTCCTTCGGGTAGCATGGCAGCTAGGCACCGGAAGGGTGTTACAGCTGAACACTTTCACATCTGTTAAACATTTTCATTTCATGAATGATTTTTTGATGGTTGTACCTAGTCTTTTTACGTCTGAAATGAAAAAAACTGGAAAACGGCATCGAAAACGGATGATCCAGAAATCAATTCCCGTGTAGTTGAACGTGCGATGGGGACTGCTGAGGAACAAAATTTAACCCGCTTAAAAAGTGCATGGGCGAACATTTTAGAAAGGCAGCGAAGAAAAATACAGCTTTTAGTTTTTGGAGTGAGAGCTACCTGATGATTTTCACTGCGATGGAAATGGTATAAGGGAATCATTTTATAAGAGTGTGAGTGTCACTCTCCAAACGTCTGCACAACCAGTCTAATCAGACAAGCCAGAAGTGAACGACCATTCTAATTGGAAGTGACATTCACCAAGTTATTCTGTGAGACGCCATGGCTAAAATGTCGAGCTTTAAATGCAGTGGACTATTAGAAAATTTTCTGGCTGTGAAGCTGGTGGTGTCCCCTCGGTTTCCAATATTTGGCAAGTGCGCTGAGACCAACTGGGTACCACAGAGGTCCACAATTTATCTGGTATCGATCAACCAGTTTGTGTGCTGGCAGCTGGAACGTTAATGTGTCACTTTTGTAATGTACTACTCTTAAGGTTGCTGGAAATCCATCGACAGTCCACGACCGGTTTCGCCCTTCCACTTTGGGCTCATCAGGTAGGCGCAGTCCCCGGGTTTCCGTCAACCTTATGTTCCACTTGAAACCAAATTGCACGAAATGAGCGAATATACACTCATCTGCAAACTAATTTGGTTCTTTCGAGAGACTCACCTGGAACCCAGCTGAACCAAATTAGTTTGCAGATGGGTGTATATTCGCTAATTAATGTGTCACGTTTTGAACATTGCGTTGATGTTGGCCGCAAAACTTTTCCCCGTCCACCTAAACAATGGTTTCTCTTACCATTCAGCCAATATCTGCCGCGTTGGAGAATCACCTTTTGAACCGATTTTTATCACAAGCGAACATTTGTCTTAACTATAAAAGAGACTACCGGGTTGGATAAAACGAAACAGGTGAATGCGATAAACTGGTGAATTAAGTATTCTCTAGACCAAATTCTGATTATGACGAAGCTTACTGACTCAGTAGTAAAGAGAGAAATGCACTTGATTATAGGAAGGCGGAAAAAATGAATGGACAACGAGGGACTCCAAGGAAAGTTTGGTGTGTTTAATAATTTACAGGGAAAATAAACTTCCTCAGAACGGCTTTGGAAGAGAGCCTTTTCTCTGCTTCATCAAAAGGAACACTGTCAAACTGATAAGTAAAAGAGGGAAGGTGAGTTTTTACCGTATGGACTAGACAGACATAAGGTTGATGGTGTATTTTGAAAATATCTATTGAGTACATAGGGTTGATGGAAACTCGCGGACTACGCCTACCCGAAGAGCGCCCCAAAAGGGGCAAAACCCGTGGTGGGCGGTCAGAGAAATTTCATCAAATTATGAGTAGCTTTCCCTGAGTAAGACTTGAAAGAATGCATTGGACAGTCCACGGGACACACGAGTATGGCATAAGATTGACGCAGGCTAGCGAGTGAAGACGGGAGACGGGCTATCAAGAGGAAGACACATTTCCAACAAGATGGCTTCGTGATTTCAGCCAAGAGGGGGCATATTCTCAGTGGCCTGCGGTGGGTACCATCCAAAAACGGATGTTGATTTTAGGCCTACCACGAAGGTTTGTGATGACTCACTTAAGCCAATTTGCCATCAGACTGCTGTAAATGGTTCTGATGGAGTTTTATTCATTTTTCGGCTGTTTGATGCATTCTTATCATTAATCGGGGCCTTAGTTTATAAAATTTCATATTTCTCCTTATATCAGTGGTACTTATTCGGCTAAGAACAAAAGGGCTTGTTGGGCAGTTTAATGCCTTCAGATGACAAGTAAAGACAAAAATCAATAAACTTTATTTATCAGTGCAGGTAACTTTTCAGACAAAACCCTTTCAATAGAGATACAGAGAGGACGTGTGTAATAATCGGGAATACGGTAGCTGAATTTGCAAAGAACTTTGGGATCAGAGATGAAGACTCATGTGCCCTAAACGTTCCAAGATGAATAAGAAATTTTGCATATATTGGCTCTAAACGTATGAAGACAGAATGAGGAGAGAGGGTTACGGTAGGCAGTTGATTCAAAGAATGAAAGGATTGCCCTTTAAAGTGTTTTATTCAGCAGACAGTTGTGGTTGAAATTTGGAGCGAAAGTAGATGAAATATTTTCGAGTTGTTCAACCAGTATCACAGTGAGAAAAATATCGATGTATTTGAACATGACCACTGATGCGTGGATCTTATGCCGTTTTTGGATGCTTGAACGTCCGTTAATTCTCTGCTAAAGGCACAACCTTCCACATGCTTTGCCAAACTGAGCTTTCTAACACGTTTAACGTATCCAAGAGGAAAGCGAACGAAAACACATCGGAGCGGAACTGGAGACGTGTAAACTAACACACCACATGCTTTGCCAAACTGAGCTTTCTAACAAGTTTTAACGTATACAAGTGGAAAGTGAACGAAAACACATCGGAGCGGAACTCGAGACGTGTAAACTAACACACTTTTCGAATATTCCATGACAATGATAACGAATCATGGTTGTACGTCACTGAAGCATTGATGTCGAACCCTGATGTCATGCTGTCGATGACGATGATGAGCAAGCATACTCATTGTTCAGGTATGTGCGCTCGCGCGTCGGCCATTCGGAAATCGTCAAGTTTCGCGCATCAGCTCACTGTGCAGTCAGTCACTGGTAGTCCATGACAGAAGGTCACGGATGTTTGTCGATCAAAACCCCTCAGAAGTTTTGAGCGTGTTACTGGTGGTTACTTACGTAAAACAATGGTTTCATACTGACCACAAACAGACTGTCTGCTATTTATTATAACTTGATATCTGATGGCCTGCTCGTACCGAATGTTTCCTTGAAAGAAACTACTCAAATTTGCCGCTCTGACAGCTCAGAAACATATCCGCCCTTCTTGGGGTTCAGAAGTTAACCGCAGTCCCTGAGATATGTTACACTTGAGCCCAAATTGGACGCAGTTCGCGAAGGATACTCATCTACAAAGCTGAGATTCAGTTGAGTCATCCGTTAAAAAAGCAACTAGTGTGCGAAGGAATGCATTTCGTGAATTTCTCAAAATTTGGGTTCAAGTAAAAAACAAATTTGGCGAAAACACGGGAATTACACCTACCTGATGAACTCGAAGACGTAAGAAAGGGTTTGGACTGTCTAAGAGTTTTCAGCAACTTCATGAGTAGTTGGTACCCTTCAAGGAAATACACTGCGCCATCCCGAATGTCGTTTCAAAAGAAACATGAGACTGCCTTTATACAGCACGTTCAATTGAAGAAGAGTATCATAAACGATAAATTCAGTTGGGACTCATTTGAGTGCCCCGTTAAGACCAAATGATGAGCGAAGACCGAATATCATTTATGTCTCGGGTAACAAAACTGACTCGTTTTTTCCACAGTGAAGTTTTGCAATTATGGCCTCTTGAATCGCCAATGTCACGTGCGAACCCAGTTTTGTCGATCAACTGTGATGCCTGTTGAACCGGTGGGTGTATGAAAGGCTTGAAAAAAACGGGACTAAGTTTGTTCCCGCCTCTCAGTCATCCAAAATCTACTTTTTTGCTCTGGCCATAAAATTTGTTGGAGATGTTTGCCAGTTTGACCATCCTGTTCGATAATGAATATACTTCCTGTGATGGTTGGGTTAAATCACCAAAGTAGACATAAAGGAAACACACATACCCAGCAAAATGACAGGTTCATTACGCTACAGCGGAAGTGTGATACCGTTGGGATAAGCAAAATCACAAAAAGGTTCTTGGAGAAAAGGCAAAGAACATACCATTTAAGGACCTTCCTGGTGATGATGCCTTTCTATTTGATAGTAAGGTCGTATGCGTTTTTGGTAGTACAACCTCTATTCAGTTTTCTTCATTCCTAAACCATAATAGGTCGGCAGAAACACAACGAAATCCAAGACTAAAAGACCAGTGAGCAACGGAAGTTCAGACTCCCCCGTGAGTGATTCATTAAGGTCCTTCGAAAATTTTGTAACTTCATGCTTATTAGAACAAGGAATGAACCAGCCAGTTGGAGGAAAAGGCTCCCATCAAGGTCACTGTTCCGATTACCTTCACTCAGTATTTGATTCAACGCGTGCATTTTTATAAGAAACTGTTCAGACTGCTAAAAACCCAATGCAGTATGCAGCATGTAACCGAACTAGCATGTGAATACTGATCGTCTCAGGAGGAATCTTTGGCGGGTTTTCCCCAGTCCATCTTCCCATAAGCGAGAGTATCTGTTGCGCTAAAAAATATGTCAAGGTCCGCTTTGGGTCTCAACGCACCATCGCATTTACTAAATGTGTGCCTGATTCTAAAATTCTCAGTTTTTTGGATTACTTCTCAAGCATATGCTAAATGTAGCATCGCAGTGTCGTACGAAGTTGATGCACGGAGTTCCCAAGACAGAAGTGCCAGGCAAAACTGACTGGAAAAATATTTAATACATTATTTTGGTTCGTATGAAAGCAAATGTGGCTGGTTTGGAAAATGTCAGACTATCCCAGCACTCGTCTAAGAATGATCGGTAAAACAAATCGTTTTGGGATATATCTGAGTTCCGCGCTCGGAAATGCACCGTTCTTATCTGTACGCAGTCGATGCGGTTGTGAGATGAAGAAAAGGGTTTGTATTCGAGAAATACACTCATTTGCAAATCATTTTGGTTTTCACAGGGGACTCAACTGAATCTCTCGTTTATGATATTCTATAACTGAATGTGCTGCACACAGGCCGTCTCATGTTTCAGTTGGTACGATATTCGAGATATCGCAGTATATTTTTATGACGGAAACTACCCACAAGTTTGCTGAAAACTCTTCGACAGCCCACGACCGGTTTCGCCGTTCTTGGGGCTCATCAGGTAGGCACAGTCCTCGAGTCTCCATCAACCTTATGTTCTATTTGTCGAAAACAGTCCAATTTAGGTTCAAGTAGAACATAAGGTTGATGGAAACTCGGGACTGCGCCCACCTGATGAGACGCAAGACGGGCAAAACCGGTCGTGGACTGTCGAAGAGTTTTCAGCAAACTTGTGAGTAGTTTCCTTCATGAAAGTTGTTTGTACGTTTAGCAAAACCTCTGCAAATATTGGGTGATTTTAGCACCAGAACAACCTTGTCGTCTTCAGCTTTGTGCACGATGGGGCTCCGTTAGCTGTAGACAGGTGGAAATGGTAAGCGAATTCATGGAAAAAATAACGACCGTTCTAGGGTTAACTGAAACCGGGGATTCAGCTGCGTCCGATCACGTCTCTTTGTGGAGAAGTGACCAAGCCTAAAAAAGTATCCATCACAAGAACCTGGTTTTTGTGCTAGGAGGTCGTAGAATTCCAAAGGCGTTCGGCAAAAATACCTTCTATGAGATACTTCAATTAGTATCCCTGTAGTGAAGAGGGATTGCCATGTTTGGGCGTGTTGCCGGAACAATTTAAGCACCCCAGCTCTCTGATCAGATGTCTGCCGATTAAGACCATGGTGACCACACTGTCATCTTCCTTGCCAAAGCGATTCTTGAACATAGGTATTTCCGAAATTGTCGCACGCATCTGTGGGAAATTTCGAGACTTTCCTTTGTCAATAATGCACGCATCTCCAAAAGCTCACATTCAGCACTGTGCATCGATGACTCAAACAGATACACCTATGCTTATCCTCCGAGTGCGGTCCTACCTTCTTTGGCCCTGAAATTAACAGCACTTTCTTGGTCTTAGTTGTCGCAAGATGTCATCACGTTTTGTGACAACTGCGCGCTGAGGCTTATAATGGTTGCCGGTAAAATATCGATCGGTGTTAGGATACTCTTCTAACCAAGATGTCCTGATGAGAATGACTAGGGGGATTGTAGATTTAAACTCTTCCCGGTCGTATGGGTGCACTATTCTACCCTGATACAGTTAGTCGGGATAGTATAACCTAAATACATCTGTTTCCTGTTAGCTGGGTTTCAGAATCCTTCAAACCAACAGACAGGCCTTCGGATGTAGCCTTGGGAGGAGAAACATCGTAAGTTGTTCATTTTTCTCCATACGGTTTGGCTGACACTTGGGAAAACCGAGCAAAACGAACTTTTCTTAAGTAGCAAATAGCACACTTGTTTAGGATGAGCAGGAGCAACACACTTTGAGCAACAGGGTCACCTACTGGATTCCTACTACCATGTTCTTGTAAGTAGGCCATGATTAGTTTAACATGGTGACGAGAGCAGTTCCAGTCAAGACAGTGACACGAGCGTTCGTTGTAGCAGTCATCCTGGCGTGTGCTAGGCTCTAACGGCTCGCTCGAAGACCAAAAGGCCATCACACTTCAAGTGACATGCCATATGTTGTGGGGCATTCAGGTATCTAACAGTTTGAAGCAGGTTCAGTCAGTTTCGTCTTCACTAAAAACGAAACAACGAGGAAATCATCCGAAATGACTTCGAGGAGTGTAGAAGAAGACGTGAACAAACGTTTCAGGGAAAGCTATTGTATATTCGAAGGAAGGCATGTTAATGTCATAAAATCAGCAGCAAGATAGTTCAGAGATCTTGCAAAAATCCTCAAACGAGGAATGTGTTCTGTCAGATAAAGAAAAAACCACAAAGTTTGGAATAAAATTTGAATTCTTGCTTGAAATAAGCATTTAGAAGGACATTTACCTTAGAGGCGGAGAGCAGACATCTAGAGCAACAACAGAATCGCCAACTTGACGAGAAACTATGTAAATTTAGAATGAGTGAACAATTTAGAACGAACCAGACTTTTTCTAGCATTCTCTGTAAATATATTCTACAGTGGAAGGCCACATGACCGAAACTTTCCAGAAATATAGTTCTTGATTGAACTGAAGCAGCAGTTTCCGAAACGAAATGACAGTTTTTAAATAGATTCACTGTGATCGAACCGGTCAACATTCTCAGAAAAAAAGTTTACGGTGGAGCACACACATTACTTATAAGGTTTCTGAAAAAATGTTCGACAGCCCAAGACTACTTCTGCTCCTGTTAGATCTCATTAGGTAGCCGCATGTCTTAGCTTTCCCATAACTCCGTGTTCCTCTTGGACAAAAAAATTGTATGCAAGTGGCGAAATGTACTCATTTTTAAATTAAAATGGTGTTAATGGGTGACTCAACTGAATCTCAACTGAATCTTATCAATTCAAGATATAATTCCACCGGTCACACTGCATTTATTATAATCGAGAGATTCAGTTTGGATTTAGCCGAGTCACCCGTTACCATCAACTTAAAAGGATGCGATCCGCCAGTTGCGTAAACTCACCATACTCGGGGACTGCGACTACCTGATGAACCCTCACACCCGATGGACTCCCACACCCAAACCGCTTTACCGCTCGCAGTTAGGCATTGTTGCGACCAAGAGGCCTGATCAGCACGCGATATGTCAGGATCCAGACGAGCTCCGATTGGGCGAAAGTGCGGAACCAGAAACCGGTCATGATCAGTATCTGCCGAATGCCGCTCGCCAATGCCGCATCCAAACGGCATCGGAATTTCTAGAATGCTGTCGCCTCACACACTTCAAGTACGATGCCTTGTATATGTGTTTTTGATCTGGTTTCAGGTGTTTACTACATGTGCATGGTGGCTCTTTTGTTGAAGTCCCAGACCAAGGACTAAACGGAGGCATAAACGTTATTACATTCAAAGAAGGGCTAAATCGATTGTGAACTCGATCGTTGGTCGAGTTTCAAGTGACATGCTGAATGATGCTATTCATCGTGAAAATGTGGGACTATTTTTCAGGATCTTGGTTTGCAGGTTGATCTCGTGATGCTTCACAGTACGTACTAGAATTGCAGAGAAGTTGTGCGGTTGTGTCCAAGCGGGTCGTGATCTCACTCCCGACCGGTTATTAAAAAGGATGGTTCATCATAACTCTGTGATTTCTAGACACATCGGATTACATCTGAATCTACGAAATCTTATATTATAAGAGGTTAAGCATGGATGTCAAAATGCTTGTGAGGAGACATCCGGGAAGACCAATGAAGGACCCTCAGAGCTTCGTATAATTCAGTTAAATGAAATTTGCTTTACATCAGTTAACTTTACCACACTTCTACGATAATACTGTTTCACGACGAACTGATTGATCGCCTGATGATCCTACACTGTATTCTTGGGTTTCCGCGCGCTCGCCACTTAGCCCCTCTTTGCTAGATATTCTCACTTATATACGAATTTGGTTTTGAGGAAAAAAGTCTGAGTCCAGCTAGATCTCTCACGGTGGTCTTTTCACAGGTGGAGGGTTTTCAGTAATCTTATGAGTAGCATGTTATGTCCAGCCCCTCTTTATTTATAAACAGAACATTTCCCTAATTAGCAGGTGTATACTGAGAGCATTACATGTCACATTATTTATTATACCTGTTCATTTTTAGGTTCAGCTTACAAATGTTTAGTTTTGCCAGGTCAGCACCAACGTGGTAAAGGTTTATTTACCTCCTACAGACAGTGGTGATCAGATGGAATGAAACAGTTTCCCTTGTAGCAACAAAACGTCAAGTATGTATCACCTGCCACTGACTAGCACGTGCCAATTGCTATGCTAGTAGGTTTTGTGGTGATGACGCATGCCCAAATGAAAAAGTCGGGCGAAATGTTGTAGACTGGGGGGGGGTGTGTGAGGGCTGAATCATACAGAAAACAAGTCGAGTTATGTAGATGAGAGGTTTATATGAATACGCTATTTGTTTTACCGTACAAGGCCTGTCAGGTTGTCAAATCTCGGTCGGGACTGGATTACAACGTAAGTGCACAGACTAGTGACTATCGAAAATCACCGTGAAACCACACTTGCGAATTTTCCCGTCTAAGCGGAATTTACGTAGGGTCACGTTCCTGATTGGTCCAATCACGGGAAAGAAGTATTTGAACGATTTGGTTTCCAACGGAGAGTAACCGCATTGTACGTTATTTTCAAAAAAATATTTGTGCCCATTTAGAAATTAACCCCGACGTTTCCCTGTCGAACAGGTGTTCGCTCTTCTACAATGTTTACAGTACATGCAATAAACAGAAGGGATGCGTTGACGCTAGACTTGGGCAACTCGCTCTGGAATTTAGAGATGTCAGAAGGAAATTCCAGCTCGATTATCCAGGTGAATCCTGATGATGAAGAGTTTTGAAGGTATATATAATGTGAAGAGTGACTTTGATCAGCGTCTGTCCTCGAACACGCACGCAACAAAGTGCAGTATTCCTGCCGAAATTTCAGAAGATCCAACTAGAACTGACTGAAGGACTGATGGAAGATGGTATCTTTGTGGCTGCAACAATTCGCAAAAAGCAAGGACCACTGATTTGACCTCAACTCAGTTCACTTACATGATGGGGTCATCGAGTATTACGGAGATTTTTCTGTTCCCGAAAAAAAACATTTGCGTTGTACGTGGTTGTACAGAACCACGAATAAAAGCTTTCAGGGTGCGTTTCATAAGAGTTTAGTTTCGTATTTGATCTGAACAACGGCTCTGCTGACGTACAATATGTCATTAGGTACACTGACCAGTCGCTAGTCTTCTTGATGTGCAAGAATGTCGGAACATCATCAAGGCAAGTAACGGTACCGACAAGTGCCATTATCAGCATCGAAACATTTAAAGCTCTGATAGGCTATGTGTTGTTGAACTGAATGGCGAACAGATCGCGTTCAGTCAAGAGGAGATTGGACCTTACCGCTGTATGATGGTTTGTGTCCTCCTAACCCATTGTGGCTATACTGTGGGGTGTGCGTGTGATACTCACAGACGTTCAGGATGGTGAATGAGTAGAGGTCTGACTAACAGTTTTCTTGCCCTCTGTGTCGAGAGTTGGAACATATGGGGCAGTTTCCACGATAGTACGCCAGCCACTGTTGCCTTGCTTTCGAACCAAAAGATTTGGATGAAGATCCCAATTGTTCCCTTTCTAAATCTGGGTGCCCCGACAGTATCCCAACCTACATGCGAACCTGAATTGTGTTAGATTAAGCCACTTTTGGTAGAGGATCTGAGACGAATTTAACCAACGGTGTCTCAGAACTTGAGTTGGAACCAGTAAATTTCCATTCAGACTACCAGGAAGCCTCTCAAAGAATGCATCTAGCATTGGGTGTGTAGATGAGGACGTTTACAGCGACAAGCCGCAAAGCCCAGCCGTTTCATTCTCATTATCATCAGCAGAGCGCCTCTCACGAATAGTATTCGGAAACTTTTGGTTTATGAGCATCAAGGAAATCTCCACTGAGTATCCTCAAGCCTGCTCAAATTTCTAACAAAATATGCGGCCCAGAACGAAGAATAATTAACGGATCGCATGAACCATTCGAGTACAAAGTAATCAGCTGACCACGTGGTGCAAAGTCCGTGGCTGGATAATAAGAGGCA
This sequence comes from Opisthorchis viverrini, assembly GCF_000715545.1. NCBI lineage: Eukaryota > Metazoa > Platyhelminthes > Trematoda > Opisthorchiida > Opisthorchiidae > Opisthorchis > Opisthorchis viverrini. The sequence goes on from NW_008752022.1 coordinate 182,014, forward strand.
CCGAGTTAACCATAATGCTTATCAACCAGTCGTGGTGGGTCGCTGGAGTCTTCAGACTAAAGGCCGGAGGGTCACGAGTTCGAAATTACCTACCGCACTGCGCACTGCTGATAATTCCTGGTGGTGATGAAACAGCTGTGCAGTGCTCCTTGACCTTTCGAAATAGACTGACCTCATTCTCAGGACGAAATTCGGTTTGGACTGTCAAATCTACTCATACTACCAACCATTTTGAAGGTTGTCAGTTCCTAGTTGTACATCTGAAAAAGCGTTCGCACCATCCTCCACTTTTAACCACTTGCACCAAAAGCTTGCCTGTCCATGTAGCCTGTAGCAACAAGCGGGCTGTGGAATTTCCTACGCCTATCGACTCACCCGACAAACTAGCGCGTCCTGGAATGTGGTTTACCCGTCTCGGTCTCAGTTGTAAATCTGATGTAATTCTTGGGCATATCAAACGTGGTGGGTAATTTGTGCGTGGTTCACACATTTGCATATTCCAGATGTGTCCCTAAATAGTACAACTTCTGTGCTTGGTCATCGTGCTTGATCATCGAGGCGCACATAAAGATACCGGAAAGAAGAGGATCTAGTTGTTGGTACAACCATCCCGCCCAAAAGAGCCGCGTAGTTTGTACGGATCTACCCGGGACCGAGTTGGAGGTGGAAGTATCTGAAAATCAAACCGGAAAAAACGCTTTAACCAGCGTTTTGATAAGACTAACAAAATGGTCGATAGGGAGCTTATCTTTGGGGTCTGGAAACCAGTTGAAAGCTCAGATAACCGCTACGGTCTATAATCTGTACTCGTTTTAGTTATTCGTGACAAAGTTCTTAGAAATCCCTTTCAACTGGTACCATGCTTAGGGTGAAAATCAGCCACATTCGATAGCAACCAGTCCAGTGGTAAAAATGTCCAAAAGCTACTCAAAGTTACCTGCCTTATTTCCAGTAGATATACATGTTCTTTTGATCTTTCAGACAAGTTCCATAAGCAGAATGTTTGAATCTTCGAGCCTCCTCATTTACAGCTATTCTAGTTACGTGATTAAACTTCACACGGATATAAGATTCTTTCAGTAAGGTTGGTGTTGAGAATCCGACAGGTTTGGTGCTGATCTTATCAGCTGTTGATATAAACAGCTGACTAAACTGTTTATTTAACCAGCCATCACCGGTCACAAATCAGCTGAGAGGTATCAACAAACCAGCTGCCTGGGTTTTTTACTGATTTTTTATTTAAGGGCAACAGACCCTCAGAAGTGCACGGGGAAGTTAGAAAGTATCTATTTCTCGAAAACAGTCCAATTTGGGTTCACATAGAACATAAGGTTGACGGAAACTCGAGGGCTGCGCCCACCTGAAGAGCCCCAAGAAGGGCGAAACCGGTCGTGAGCTGTCCAAGAGTTTTCAGCAACCTTGTGAGTAGTTTTCTTTATTGGGAAGAACCTTCTTTGGTTTGGGGTGATGGAAACGCGATAGTGCATCTCCTTCATTCTGGAATTCAGTGTGACTGGTCTTCCAGCCAGCTGGAAGGAGATCATGTATCAGCCAACCTCTTGCTGTAGGATGGGAATCAAAGAACTAAGTCCGGTCTGGTTAGATGGCAGCCATTGTTGATTGATTACATTTACATGTTGTGTTATCCCAACAACAAATGCTCTTCGTCCTGCTGTTGTACAACACTACTGCCCGTTTCTTTCCGTCCGAAACCAGCTAATCAGTCAGCAAGGCATCCTTTAAGGTTGCATCAGAATCGTTCTGCGAAAGCTGCGCCGTAGTTTCTTGTATGATAATCCAGTAGTTTCCTGTGGTCGCATGGATCATCAGGAGACGGTGAAACCCTCACAGTTTGAGTCAGAAGTCAATGCATGCTAGGGATGGCCAAGTTTTGAAATGGCCCCTGGAGAGGGAGGCAAATCTGATTATATTCCATTGTGTTTTGAGGCACAAGACATAAACGCCGAACGAAGCGTGCCTGACCGTGATATTCGCATGCAGAATGTAATGGCAGCTTCCCGAAATCCTCGGACCTCATCAACTTGAATTTAGGAATCTTGACAAGAAAGTCCAACTGGGGTGTTCCGAATATTGCGTAGGAAAGGGTTAGTATTTATCTCACGCCAACGGACTGAATCTGAGAACTTTCTCCACAAATGAAGAGAGTCCCGGGGTAGTTTATCAGAAATTGCTATGACAGAAACAAAGTCGCATCAGAGGAATCTCGGTCCTGTTGCAAGACACTATTGCCAAAGATATCTAAACTGCGCTCTAGGTTTTGACATTCAACGGATCTGCTTGAAAAGAACGTTTCAACAAACAACGTGGCCTTAGAAACACCCTTGAAAATCTTAGCATGCAAAAGTCCTTTCAGCCATTTGATATACACGTTTGTAAACTGTAAATTTTGTCGGCGATTCATTATGCGGCAAAATATACCCATTGTAGTCATGAGAACAAAGAAGGTAGCGAACAAAGCTTGTTTTCTGTGATTGCTTCTCTTGGCTAATAAATCACAAAGCGATAT
>NW_008752022.1:185048-190970 GCF_000715545.1 Opisthorchis viverrini
TCTGTCCGACAAATGCCTTGTCGTACGACCAACGTATGATGCTCAGCACGAGCATACGAATGAGTACACACAAAAGCCGGTGGTAGAACGTGGCAATTTGTCTTTCAAGCAGAATCTGATAGTGGGGCTGGAGTTGAAGCTCAAACTTTATTATTATGCAACACTCTTCGTACATGAACTCACATTAAACCTTAATGAAAACAGAAGCAGAAAAAAACGAAATGTCCTTTACCGCATGCCGGTGGTAGCCTACCGTGACCAAGTAAACACCACTCTCTGTTGTCAGTGTTCCACGCCAGACTGCGTCGCATAAATCAGCTGTCAGCACACGACACGTACTCATGATGATGGGGCGTAAAAGCTTTTTGACATGCGTTTGAAAAGTGGAAATCACTGGACATGGTGTACTGTAATAGGAACAGCAACAACAAGAACAATGACTCTTTGTCAGAACTCCGAGATTCCAATCGCTGCGCCTACTTACAGGATTTTTTTTATTTTAGCCATGAAATGGAGACAGTAAGCGTACCGTTGATGGATGCGGTTTCCGATAGCACTGCACTTGTTCAGAGATGTTCATGCATTAGTAATTGAAACAGTCATATGTGTCGGCCTGGAGACGGTCTAGACAACCTACGAACAATTGTTCCCTCCCCCTTCACCCAGTCTTCAGATCACGTGACCATCACCGTCATCACAATTTGTCTAGGAGGCACCGATCCCAAAGATGACTGTTTCCAGTAGTTCTCTTGAAACATAACTCACTGATGAAGCCTAGCCTAGAGAAGTCATCATACTCATCGAGACAGCATGTTTAGTCGTTCATTTCGGGGGATCTCTAGAAAAGAGGACAAGTCTATTAGATATCAAGTTCTGCCAAGTGAAAAATTTGTTCGTTCACTTTGGCGGGACATTTGTATCACCATCGGGCTGTTTTCGAAAGTGGGTTGTCCTATAGTAACACACAGTGTGAAGAAATTTCTCCTCTGTCTATGGGGGTCACAGCAAGAGCCTCATCAGCTGCAGTCTAATTGAGAAGTAGCTTATATCAACGGACTACACTCATTTGCAAACTAATTTGGTTTTGCGAGAGACTCACCTGGAACCCAAATGAATCACTCAGATTTGATGTTTCCAGGTAACTGAATGTGCTGCACCAGGCCGCCTCGCGTTTCAGTTGCTACGACATTCGAGATATCGCAATACATCAAAACCGAGAGATTCAGCTGGGTTCTAGGCGAGTCTGTCGAAAGACCAAATTAGTTCGTAAGTGAGTGTATTACGCTAAGCTCGTGCAATTTGGTTTCAAGTAGAACATAAGGTTGACGGAAACTCGGGGACTGCACCTACCTGATGAGCCCCAAGGAGGGCGAAACGGCCGTGGGCTGTCGAGGAGTTTTCAGCAACCTTATGAGTAATGCATTACAAAAATGTATAGTTTATATCGAATTCAAATGTGATCCTACAAAGGAAGTCGTTGTATTCTGAAAATCCAACAACCACAATGCAGTTCTACTATCCAAGTTTTGGATCGTAAACAATTTAGATCTCGTAAAACCTCAGTATGTTTCGAATTCATGGACTTTCAGCTCAGAACGTAACGGGACTACATAACTGCTAATGGAATAACCGTTTTTCGTTGAGACATATTTCATTGGTTGTTCTTCACTCGCCCTTGACCGCTTGTACGCCACAGTGATTAATAGAGCAGCTAGCTCGCACGTTCATTTGCCTTTTCTGGTTTGGCCAAGCGCACCAGGCGATCAGGCGGCTATCCAGACCGGGATTCACGGTAATAAGGCATTAAGGGACTGTGGTCCATAACAGAATCACTTGGACTGCGTGGAGAATCTGCACAGGTTAGGACGGAAGCTATGGGTATGCGCAACTGAATGGGCAAAACATTAGGGCTGAATAGAACTGGCTGCATTAGAAGAGTTTGATCTTCCCGTCCGACTCCATAGTAAACCAATCTCTACGCTTAACGTGAGCCCTAAGCTGCGTGCAGACGCTTTCTGCTCGCACGTTAGGTATGCAGGTCAATTTCCCAGCTCGGCGAATAGATCGACAATGAATAAAATCACCCGAGCAAACAATATTTTGAGACTGAACCGTATCGCTGCGTGGCAGCGGATTGTTTCTTAAAAAAACACGTACTGCTGTATTTGTATTTCTGAGATAAATATAATTAGATCAACTTTGTGACTGTACTGCGGTGAAGCATCGTTCCCACAAGTGACATCGCTGCTTTTGACGCTGCCGGTGCTACTGATGATGCTAATGATGATGAAAGTTTCCTCATAAAACATTACTTAAACAAATGACCATACATTACGGCGACTTGCACATACAAACCCCGGAGGTGGTTCTGTAAAGCTAAGGAAGATGTGCGTAGGCCAACAGAGAAGATGCTGGTAGGCCGGTTGAATGATGACTCATGTTCATCTTCTTGTTAGTGTTTTCAGCCTGCACTGTTCTGCTATGCCGGTTTTTAGCTAGCCCTTCGACCGAATTCTGAGATAGTAGTTCATACTATGTCCTTTATCCCGTCCAAGTGTCAGTTAATCAAACTGATGATCAGCCACTCGTGGCCGAATGTTCAAGCACTCAAATTACTGGTCAGGAGGTTCGAAGCTGCCTACTGAAGTCTCGTGAGATGCGTACTGCTGATGATTCTCAGCAAGGCTTCACAGATTTTCAGCACAGATTGGTTTCGCTTAGAGAATGAAATCGCAGTTCTCACCAAGCTCAATCCTAAAATTTTAGAGCTGCTGTTAAACACTTTTTGTCACATCCCATTGAAGTCATCAGAAGAGAAAACAATTGAAAAACCGAATTATCTTCTCTTAGGGTTTGCCAAAACGGCTCTTGTTTGGAGAAGTCCAGCTCGATGATAGGCGCATCGGGTTTAGAGGAAACTTCAGAGACGAAGAACAGGCCCTTTACCTCCCCAGTCCTTCTGAATAGATCAGGAGCTGTACAATCTTGTCTGATGTCCTCGTGGAGATCAGCAGTCAGTATTTGACCCACAAAGTGTATTCATAAGAAACTTGCGCAACATTGGAAGTTGTGTTGTTTCCACGACCTGGTGTGGTTCTAATCTGACACATTCGACTCTCTAATCGTGTAATCTCGCGTTTGTTCTGACATTTTTGGGTATACTTGGGAAAACGTTTCAGGCTGAAACGATTGGTAGTTACAGCAGGCTTCACGATTACATGTGAACTGATACACAAGCAGTTGTATTGCGTCAACACGGGGATTTCCGCACCACAGCTGAATGAACACTGTCACGGCTTCAAAGGCATTACAAGAAAAAGGTTATACGTGTGCACCATAAACCAACCGAGTGCTGCGAGTATCCATCATGTTGGCGGGCAAATGGGCCAACCAATAGGAGAACGAACATGAGGCCATTCATCGAATCGATGGACCTGAACGTGCACGGCAGATCGATACACCCATAACAACTAAATAGTGGTTTCCTTAGATAGGAACCAACATAGCGTTTAGAAATTACTTTGTCAACAATGGTTGTCGATGTCCTGCGCCCAGATACATTAGTTAATGAGCTGTGATTGATGGTCATTTTCTTTCAGGGTCACAAATTCAGGTTTATGTACGGAAATTCGGATGAATTCCTGATTGCTTGAAGCGTGTTGACCAGTCAGAACGTGGTTAGTTACTCGGATTTTGTGGTGATGCCAGGTGTTCGGAGGAAGGGTAATGCTGCTATGCTCCATTCTCCTAGAGACCTCTATTACGTAAGTTCACTCGGGGGAAGCAGCTTGTCCGCGCTGGGGACAACTCGTCACCGGGATGTCCATATTTGTGGTGGAGAGGCGGGCATTCTGGTCCACATTTACTACTTTGTCCAATTCTGACTAATAATGGTGAAGCCTGGCGTGGGCCTCAACCGATTGCAGGCTCCCATGTTTGATGTTCTCCCTAACTATTATGAATCACCACAGGCGGGGGCTAACCGGTTTCCGAAGCTGGATTGCCCACGCTTTAGGCTGTTGATCACTAATCAACCTAGTTAGCGATGTGACCGGTCGCGTAGAAAGCTGACTACAAAAGACTGTTGTCGAAGGTTATCTGTTGCTATTAATGATGGAAGCATCACCTGCACCGAATAGCTTGTGCAGCTGAAAATGATCAGATATTCAGGTGTGAGATCGCCTGAACCCCTGGCATTTCTGGTCGGAAACAGTAATCAGGCATATATCGATTAGGACGTCGTTACAGCGTTGCTGGATGGTTTTTATGTAGTCTAGAATGTTCCGCTTGGTTAGACCTCCGATTTGGTATACACAATCCAGTTGCCACCAGTCTATGTAANACCTAGTTAGCGATGTGACCGGTCGCGTAGAAAGCTGACTACAAAAGACTGTTGTCGAAGGTTATCTGTTGCTATTAATGATGGAAGCATCACCTGCACCGAATAGCTTGTGCAGCTGAAAATGATCAGATATTCAGGTGTGAGATCGCCTGAACCACTGGCATTTCTGGTTGGAAACACCAATCAGGTATATATCGATTAGGACGTTGTTACGGCGTTGCTGGATGGTTCTTATGTAGTCTAGAATGTTCTGCTTGGTTAGACCTCCGATTTGGTATACACAATCCATTTGCCACCAGTCTATGTAACTAGGCTACTAATTGTTATCGAGAGGGTATAGTTTCCACATGACAGTTATCAAATTGTATGCGTTGTGGAGTGAGCTGTGGACTGGACGCAACAGGGTCACGTGACAGCAAATCAGGAGTCTATCCAATTGCATTACGCCAGACATGTGCAGTTTCTGTAAAATCATCATGCTTCGCTTTGAAGAACTACTCTAAATTCTCAGGCGTATTGCACTACTCATAAGGTTGCTGAAGATCCCTCGACATGACTGGTTTCGCTATTCTTTGGGCTCATCAGGTGGGCACAGTCCCCGAGTTTCCGTCAACCTTATGTTCTACTGGAAACCACATTGCACGAGAGTAGCGAAATACACTCATTTGCAAACAAATCTGGTTTTGAGAGAGACTCATCCGGAACCCAGCTGAGTCTCTCATTTGTGATGTTTCCAGGCCACTGAATGTGCTGCACCAGGCCGCCTCATGTTCCAGTTGCTACGATATTCGACGTATCGCGACACATGTATAGAAGTAACGCACTTCTCATGAGGTTACTGAAGATTCTTCAACAGCCCACGACTGGTTTTCCCCTTCTTGGGGCTCATCAAGTAGGCGCAGTCCTCGAGTTTCCGTCAACCTTATGTTCTACTTTAAAGTCTTTCTGTTCCACAGTTTTGTCGAGAAAACTTAGCGTTTGAAGGAGATTTCATTTTTTAAGTGAAGCCGTCGTATACACCATTCATCCCTCAGTCACGGGAACGGTGTCACGTGGTCATACGTTTTGAGTAGCTCCTGGGGTGACGACTTATCAGACGGACTGAAGGATGGGTGGTACTATATCCTGTCCAAATGTGAGTTAATCACAGAAGCTCATGACCGAACGGCTTTGTTCAAACTACTAACCAAAAGTTCGCGGATTCGACACTCCGTACTGGCGTTTCGTGAGATGCGCACGACTGACGATTCCCAATAAGGGTGATATTTCTATGTGACTTTTCAGCGCAGGTTGGCTGTATCTACAAGGAGAAATCTCCATTAAAATTCCGGAATTTACTCACGCTATGAGAGACGTGATTTCGCCAAAGCTATCCATACCTCCTTTTCAAGTGTCTAAAACACAGTTTCCAAGTAAGCCCTCAACTTGACCGCGAACTCCATGGATAATCGAAAAGAATCGAGATCCTAATAAAAAACGTTTAACCCATTTAGCAGCCATCCATAATTCCGATATCTGTCGTTTCTGACGTTTTCGGGAAATCACGTTCCTTAGGCGCTCCGTTGGCTATGTTTTTTAAT